>NC_137006.1:40013212-40047753 GCF_032717465.1 Coenobita brevimanus | reverse complement strand
GTGTCTCCACCGTAAAAACTCCTAGGGTCTCTCTATCGAGATCATAGTACCACCTTACCTAGGCATTTCTTCTCCCAGCATCTGCGCCCTGGATTATATTTGATTCATGCTAGAAAAATACTATATGTGATCTTAAGTTCACAGTAATGAATAAGTACAAATTACACCATTAACAAAGGGTACGTATTATGGTGTGTGAAAAAAAAAAAAAAATAGTAGGTATTGAAGTTATTTTAGCTAGTTATACTCAGAATAAGTAAGTTTCCCCTTAAACTTCAAGCGTCTTCCCACTTGACCTTGAATACGTAAAGATTTTAACCTCTATTCAAGGTAGAGTGAGATACAAGGTCTGATCATTTCTGGCTAAAAATGGGACCGCTCCGAGCATGACGTCACGCGGCACCTGACCCCGTCACTCCAGTAGGGTTAAGGAGATTAGTTGGACTTAGACTCCGCTTGGGTGAGGATCCTCAGCTCCTCCTGACTTTTCACTCGAAGCTAGGCTAATGGTGTCCTGTGCAGTTTACGGGTGCACATCCTCGCAACGTAAAAATAAGGAAGATGGAGGTACACATTTATATCGTTTCCCAAAGGATGAGGAATTGAAGAAAAAGGTGGATTTATCTTTGTGATAGAATTAATATTAATGTCAGCAATTCAACTTACCAAGTCTGGAAGGTAACCTTGCAGCTGACTGGTTGTCAGAGTGCAGTCAAAATTAGCAATAAGGGTTACAATAACTGACTGAAGAAATGATTGCCAAAATAAAATAAATATAGTTACGGTATTTGTGTAGATTAATTTAAAAACGGGGCCTTACAAAGTTTATAAGATGGTCTAGACACATTTGAAATTTTGAATTCTCGGGTCAAATCAAAATACAGCCAAGTAAAATTTTAAGAGTACCTTGATTCTCTTCCCTTTCATGTTCAGGGAAAACAAGGTAAATGATGCTATTATGGTGATCCTGTGGTGACGTGTGTGGTGTGGGATATCTGATGTGGTGTGGTGGTGTGTGTGGTGATACATCTGATGTGGTATGGTGGCGTGTGTGGTGTAGGATATCTGATGTGGTGTGGTGGTGTGTGGTGTGGTATATCTGATGTGGTGTGGTGGTGTGTGTGGTGTGGTATATCTGATGTGGTGTGGTGGTGTGTGTGGTGTGGTATATCTGATGTGGTGTGGTTGTGTGTGGTGTGGTATATCTGATGTGGTGTGGTGGTGTGTGGTGTGGTATATCTGATGTGGTGTGGTGGTGTGTGGTGTGGTATATCTGATGTGGTGTGGTGGTGTGCGGTGTGGTATATCTGATGTGGTGTGGTGGTGTGTGGTGTGGTATATCTGATGTGGTGTGGTGGTGTGTGGTGTGGTATATCTGATGTGGTGTGGTGGTGTGCGGTGTGGTATATCTGATGTGGTATGGTGGTGTGTGGTGTGGTATATCTGATGTGGTGTCGTGGTGTGTGTGGTGTGGTATATCGGATGTGGTGTGGTGGTGTTGGGTGTCGTATATCTGATGTGGTGTGGTGGTTTGTGGTTTGGTATATCTGATGTGGTGTGGTGGTGTGTGGTGTAGTATATATGATGTGGTGTGGTGGTGTGTGGTGTGGTATATCTGATGTGGTGTGGTGGTGTCTGGTGTGGTATATCTGATGTGGTGTGTTGTGGTGTGCGATGTGGTATATCTGATGTGGTATGGTGGTGTGTTACTAGTGTAGTCACAGTCTTGCAGGAGCTGCTTAGCATGGACCAATCAGCCTACTGTAGTTATAAGTTTTTCTTATGTTTTAAGTAAGGTTTTGAAAAGTTCACTCTGTGTTTGTAGTGCCCTCCATTGCCTCCCTTACGTGCCTGAACTGTGTGTGTGAAAACGACCGGTACAGATGTTGCAATAACTATATGGAAGTGACAAAGTAATGATTATGAATGATGGTTGTGGTGGTGGTGATGATAACGGTAAGACAGGTATACTGCAGAAGCTGAGGGAATTATGGTAGTGATGCATTGGTGATGATGGTCATGGTAATTATAATAATGGTGATAATGATGGTGACAGTGGTAACTGTAATCATGGTAATGACGATGATGGTGCTTTGTGTGTCTAGTGTCCTATGCAGCTTTATTTGTCGGAATATGTGTGTGTGATGAAGCAATTTATAGAAGCTGGGGGAGCTATAGTAGTGACAGTGATGATGACGATGATAAGAGGTATGTTACTAGTGATGACGAAGATGATGATGAAAAGCATTAACACAAAGGAAAGAACAGCAAAAATGTTTCATCACCATCATGATAGAAACGATAAGACTGGTACAAATGATGAATTCAGATATTCGAAGTTCATATATACTCAGTTTATGAAGTTTACAGTACTGAAGCTATAAATTAGGGAGCATTCAGTAACAATAGTAAGAGCAACACCAATATAGTTATATTACAATGCTGACCAGGGCGAGAACATGTAGTACCAAATTGTGGTAATTTATCGCAGTTACCCATCCACTTTACCTGTTTTCTCTGAACCCCCGAGAAACATAGTGTGACGTCACGAAGATGAGCGGGGAGGCAAAATGATCAGACCTGTTCTCTCACTCGACCTTGTATTTATTTACCAGTTGGAATGTAATCACGGGATACAAGCTAGCAAACAGGAATGATTTTGTACTGTAACTCTGCCCCTGTGAACAAAGGCTTCTTCCAACATGCCTTTTACTTCATTTCTGTTGTTAATCACTTGTCAGTTTATGCTAAGGCTGCTTCAGGCTCCATATAATGTGTCTGTGAGGAATATAAGTACTAACCTCTTTAGAAGAGTAAAATAACCTTCAGATCCATGGGAAGTATGAGTGTGTGAGGGAGACCGTGATTAGCTCTGCTCCACGTTCTGTTATAAACAAAGGCGAGGGGAATTAAGCCGCTATAGGAATGAGTCGAGGGAAAATTCCGTTTACCAACTTTTTCCTGAGCTAATTTGGCAGTATGGATTTAATAAGAAAGGAAGGGTCACCGAATACAATTGCCATAGCGCACTCCTGTTTCTAAATAAATCAGTTTTACTAGGATTTTAGGGAATTGACGGTAAAGCGGAAGGTGATGTCATAGGGGAAGAACAGTGATGTCAGGTTCACGGGTAATTGAGTTAAGGATGGCGGGCAGTTTGAATCCAGTCTCACGCCCATTACATTCATGGAGCCTTAGTATGAAAGTAAGTACAAATATAATTGAGCCTGTTTAAGGCGACAAGTGAGTGGAGGGAAACGTCGTGCTACAGATTACTGGCGCCATTATACAGCCTTTTTCCCCCTTTTTAAAGACTTTTACCCCAATCAATTGTCCTACAAATACATATCACACAGGGAAACTATTCTTACTTATAACAATAGAGTGACAACGAGAGACACTGCCGACCCAAAGAAACTGTCACCAATACATGCCAGTACTTCATTCTCCTCCTGGTCCACGAACACTGATGTCAACCCGACACCAATTATGTCCCACACAGACAAATCTCCCACCCACCTTAAGTCACTTGTGAGATCCCAGATGCCTATTATAGAGGTTATCGTGGACGTCCAGACGAGGTTGTCCTACACACTTTTTGCAGTAGGTAAGCCTCAAGGAGGAAAGTGGTTAACATGTAACACATTCTCTTCATCCACACATTTTCGTACACATAGTCTTCCCAGGGTTTCCTTAGAGCTACTAAGCATGTCCTCATGTGTTGAGATACATCCTCATACACAGAACACCTATACTGCATCCGACTCAGGACGCCTTATCGCAAAGTAACACCAGTGACAGGAGTTTGACAGGGAGACTGAAACTCACGAACGGGACCAGAGAGTGGTACATTGCACATTTAACAATCCTCATTATATCTACGGACATGTCTGCGGTTTCTGAGCGGCAAGGTCTCAAGCTGACAATCCTCATCATCTTCCACCACGGCTGATAACTCCATCAGCCACTGTTCCATTTCTATATAAGGCTTCACTTTCTAAGTTGCTCTCTGCATTAGAGTGTCGTCAAACGTGTTTTTCAAGTGATAAGTACCACCGTCACGTATCACTTCTACCATTTTATATGGTCCCTCCCATCTCGCGTTCAGTTTATGGCTCGTACCTGGCTCAGGATTTTCATTTTTCACCCATACTAAGTCTCCACACTCGATCAATCGGTTCTTTCGTTACCAGTTGGCTACTTCAAGGAACGTGCGAGCCATGTTCACAAAAGTTTGATGTATCAGATCACGAGCCAGTCACTGCCTCCTGACGTTCCTCATTTTCTATCACTGGTAAGTTGACATCTACATGTCTAGTGGCGTGCCTTGAGAAAAGAGCAAAATGGGGTTGTTCGCCAATTGAGGTACAGTATGCACAGCACCGTTCAGGAGACGTTGACATTCACCCAAGAAATCGGGCCATAATAGTGGATGACCTTTATACAGGTTTGCCAGCACACTTTGCATGGTTCTGTGCATTCTCTCTGACAGCTATTCCCACGGGGGTGATATGGAGTCGCATAACCTACTTTAATGTTGTAGGAGGAGCAAAAGTCTGTGAATTATTGCGAGGTAAATTCTTCTCCATTATCCATGAGAAGAAGGGTTGGGACTCCACAGTCACAGAAATACTCTGAGAAGTTAGGACACACCTCACCCGTAGTTTTAGTCCTGATTTTGGAATATTTGACAAACCTACTGTAGTGGTCCAGAACTGTCAGCATATAACGGTACCCTTGGCTTCCAGCACACATATTAGTGAGATCAATACTGATCCGGTCAAGGGGGTTGTGGACAGGTAGCAACTCTTGCCACTTCTGTTGTAACCCAAGGGTATCCATAAATTGCTGGCAGCTTTTACATTCTGATACATAGGTACTCATCTCCTCTCTAAGGTTTGGCCAGCAGAACAATGTTTCAGCCTTGTCAGTTGACTTTTTCCGGACTAAATGTCCTGACTCTTGATGATGTACTAAACTCAAAGGAGCCTTCTTTAACTCCTGTGGGACTACTGGTAATTAATGTAGGCTGTCATCCTTCTTAGGTACTAGTCAATAAAAATTCATTGTTCTACAGCAAACTGATGTAGGGTGGGGCCAGGATAGCAATGTTTAGGGACTGCACCGCTTTCTTGGTAATCTATCATATCCTTCCACTTAGCCTCTTTACACTGAGCCTCTCTCATCTCTTCCTGAGCTTTCCCTAGCCATCTTTCTTCTGGTTTCCATCTTAGCACTCTCACTGGTCTACTTAACTGGTCTATACCCACGTTCTTCCTACCCGTCTTGTAGTCAATGTCAAACCAGCACTCGCGCATTTCCAGCATCCACCTGTTCATTCTAGGTGACTTCGTTTTCTTTTTTAATACAGTTACTTGAAGCTGGTGATCAGTCTTAATGTTGAAATGACAAGCCTACCCCCCATGTAGCAGGGAAGGAGTAACGCGCTTCTACAGGCTTTAATTTCTTAGAAAAGTAACCCACTGATTTATGTGACCCATCCAACTTCATTTGCATGAGATCGGCTCCCACATGGATGTTACTAGAATCAGCGTGCAAGATAAATTTAATATTAACATTAGCTTTTACTAATACAGCAGCACTGATCAGTTTTTGTTTAAGGTGTTGAAAGGCTTCCTTACATGACGGGGACCAATGAAACTGAGCATGTTTCTTAGTCAGTTCAGTTAATGGGACAACAGTTTCAGCGAAGGGGGGGATATGTTTTCTATAACATTCAACCATACCCAAGAATTGCCTCACATCTTTAACATCTTTAGGACGCTTCATAGCAACCACCGCTTCAACGTTCTCAGGGTCGGGCTTACATCCCTCTTCTGATAGTGTCCTAAGAACTTCACTTGTTTGTGGGCAAACTGACATTTAGAGAAATTCAGCTTGAGTCCATTTTTAATGAGATGTTTAAACAGGGTTGATAGTCTCTTAAGGAGCTCATCAAAGGTGGGTGCCCATGAAATGATATCATCCAGATAATTCTTTTATCAGCCTTCCTTCATAAGTGAGGTTAACACTGATCCTAACTGACGGATAAATATTGCCGGACTACAACTCAGCCCAAAATGGAGTCTCTTGAAGTGATACAGCGAAATTCTATCACTGAAAGTGGTAACATCTCGACTTTCTTCATCCAACACCATCTGGTAATATGCATCCTTCATGTCAAGGGTTACATAGAAATGGTTTCCAGCTGTCAGCTCTACTAATTCATCTAACCTAGGGAACGGTTGTAAGTCGGTTTGTAACTTGGTGTTAATTTGTCGATAGTCCAAACACATGCTTTTACTCCCATCAGGCTTTGGTCCTAGGACTATTGGACTCAGCCAAGTGGCAGTAGATGGTTCACTTATGTCTTTTGTCTACATATCTCCCAACATTTGTGATATTGCCTTCGCATTCTCGGGACATGTATATAGAGGACTTCTGGTTGGAGTAGGGTCGGAAATACCAATGTGAGCAGGGGGGACCTTCATGGTTCCCAGTTCATTTTCGCTAAGGGTGAACACTTGATGATTCTGCTTGAGAATATTAGTCAACTGTCTATGATTTAAGTAATCTCACTTGCACTTTTTAATGAAGACCTGCAATTTCTCTTCTCGGGAATTAGGACCAGAAGCTGTGTCGCAACTGGGAAGCATGGCATTGCTCACTATGGTACTTCTGACTTGGAAGGGTGTGTCCTCAATTTGGTTATTAGATAATTTGTTATAAATGGCCAGTAAGGTACCAGGTTTTAGACTGATTCTTGGCCTACTCGGGTTATGAAAGGGGAGACAGACTTCCTTTTTCTCGTTAACTCTAACACACGTGGGTGCCTCTTGCTGGAGACATTTAGTCTCAGGGTTAATCTCAAGAATGTCATGGGGGTTCTCTGCTACTGGTACAGGCAACACACAGGTTTGATATGGAGGAAGGTCGATTCTGGTTACTAGTCTGATGTACTTACTTCTTGAGGATTCCCAGCTACATTTCTTTGGCATGGTTCCACGAACAAATCTCAGCCTACCACTGTTAGTGTGAACAAAATGAACTATGTACGTAAAGTCAGCCCACTGGAAGGTCTTGTGACTGTTATCCCAGGACACTGAGGCTCTTCCAAGGAGAGCAACACCCAGTAACAAATCTGTACCCAGGTATCCATTCGGAATCACTGCTCCTAAATGCTTCACAATTTTGGAAGCCCCTATGAAAATGTCAATGTAGATTGTACCCAGAATTTTGAGTGATGTTCCTGTAATACCTGAAAGAAGTGGTATAGTTTTACATTGAGATATTGGTAAACTCATTTCATTTAACAGTGACTGTCTCACTAATTACGTGAATTCACTAGCTGTGTCTATCAGAGCTTGGCATGACATGTTATTCACAAGCAGCGTTATGGCAGGCGATTTCCTCTCAGTAACCAGTTGCCTTGTCTTATTGCCTCGTCCCGGACAGTCACTTTGTCACTTACGACAATTCGTCCTCAAACAATCAAAATAGGATCCGTGTGGAGGTTTTACTGGACAGTTACGTTGATCATGTGTCCATGTCTTACAGTACGTACACCATGGGGGTCTCTGAAGTTTAGCCATGGTCTTCATTTGATATGATAGTTGATTTAGGGAAGCTTGTAACTTCTGCCCCTAATCTTCTGCTACCTGTGGCGTTTGAGAATGTAGTGACTGCGGTTGCTGGGTTGGGGTTTTAGCCTTGGGTTCAGGCCTGTTTGACTGCGTCACTTCATATACACTATCATTACTACTGGCTAGACGTGCCTGATCCAACTGGTGTTCTCTGTTGATTACTTTTAGGAACCTATCTAAAGAGACATCACTGCCTATGAAGAAGGTCAGTTTATCCGGAACATACCTAGGTAAGCCTTGAAGGATTTTGCGTTTAATTAGCTTATCCTTCCTCGGCCAATCACCTTTGGGGAATTTTACTTCTAAGGTGGAAATGATACAGGTCAGCTTGTTCATAAATTTTCTCGGGTCTTCCGAAATACCGTATACCTCGGATTCAGTGCTCTTCCATCCTTGTTGCTCGTCATATGGACTAGAAAACTGTTTTGTGAGAATTTTCTTCAGATCTGCCCAGGAATTAAGATTGCCTTTGGATTTCTCGGTCTGTAATAAGGCAGCAATATCTGAGTCTACCCTGGCTCTAGCTACAGCAATTCTCTCATGATCCATAGCGGCACGAGATTCAACATTTTCAAAGAGACGAGTTAGGCGGCTCTCCGCTCGTAATCTATGCAATTCTTCCAATTCTAGCAAGGCAGTGTCTCGTGGCTTCAAGACTGAGCAAACTGTCCGGGAATATTTAGGTGTTACCTTAGGTGCTTCTTTGAAAGTCGTGGTAGATGGAGGTTTTTGTGGATTTTGTAAGTTTTGGTAGCAACCTTGATTACTGTTTATACCAAGGGACTAATTTACTGGGTTTGGGGCATTACCAGTTGGTTGTGTGGGGTTACCTCTAGCTCTAAGTTCTACTATTAATTGTTGAAGCATGTCCTGCTGTAACACTACAACCCTGGTGAGTTAATCTCGTTGTTCCTAAGCTGGTCAGACCTATCAGGCAACACATCTGCTTCCTGTTTCTCCAGAGTTGTGTTAATTATATTGACATCATTGGGAGGGCAATATTCTGCTTCAGATTTGTACGAATGTTCCATCTTGTATATTTTAGGAGGCATACAGTTAGTAATAAAATAAGCAACGTTCCTAATGATATTTGCAAACACACACACTCACACACACACACACACACACACACACACACACACACACACACACACACACACACACACACACACACACACACACACACACACACACACACACACACACACACACACACCGCTTGCTGGCTCAGTGGTAACGCTATTCCTTAGCATCTGGCTCAATCGGTAGAAAGGTGGCAGTCCGGCAGTCCTGCCGGACCCAGGTTCAAATCCACGCTGGGTCAGGGAACAGTTTAAGGATTTGAATTTCGTAAAAACAGACTTTACCGATCTACCAGAAGACCCGCCGAGATGTAAAAATACCCCCGCTAATACCAATACATCAATCCTGCATGAGACAGCCATAGCATGTATTCAATATGGACGGTGGGTGTTAGCGCCGAAGTGGTGACATATAGAGGTGTATGGTATATAGGAGGACTACTGGGCCTTGGAAACAGGCTGTGAAGCCTATGCCCAAAGTCGAACACATTAAAAAAAAAAAAAAAAAAAAAAAAAAAAGACCGGGGTTTGCGCCTTGCACGGGATGCGAGAAGTTTCACTGACGAAGCGGGTGGTCCCTGTCCTCCTCGAGCAAGAGGAAGGGTGCGTGCGTTTGTGAGGGTCAAGGCTTTGCCCTTTGATCCAACAATATGAGCTCTCAGCTCTCTTCCGGGAGGGTAAAAAGCTGATGATCACAACCATCACGTGATCCTGACTGACCCGGTGAATTACACACACACACACACACACACACACACACACACACACACACATACACAGAAATGGTAACGTGGAAACTAAACTCTTCGGTTAGGAGTTCGTGTTTAGTCCGGGAGTACTCTCATAATTTAGAATACAACTCATTCCTAACTCCTAGGAAAAATCACGCCGCTGCCTACCAGTGTAACGGGGGTAGGGTGTGACGACGGATCGTTTTCTCTTTCGTGCCGACTGTCACCAGAATACCAAGGAAAAGCACAACCCTTACCCTTAACTCCCATTATTGCATGCATAAGAAAAAAGGGTAATATAACAGCTAATTACTTTAAATTATATCTTATAAAAGTCTAGGTTATAATCTTATAAAGTACACCCTTTCTCCTGCCTACTTAGGACCACCACTACTGAATAATACTAAGAATACTCAAGACACGGGTGAGTGGGGGTGCGTGAGGCAGGGCTGAGGTAGGTGTGGCAAGGTAGCTATAAGGCCTGATTGTAATGGGGTGTATAAAAGCCCGCGTTGCTGAGACACAAAGCGGGGTACCTATCTTTGGCTCAGTGGTAACGTGTGCGCGTATGAAGCGTGAAGGCCCTGAGCTCAAATCCCGGCCAGACCAGTGATTAATTTGAAAAGTTTCAGTTTATTACAGCGGTGTGGAATGTGAGGCGAGGGCCTTGAGGGCAATGATGTTGTTGATAAAAGCCTTACATCCCGAGAGGGAGCTGTCTGGTGTTGTCCGCACCGTCCCCAGTATATTCTGCTGCCTCGTCCCCATGGTGGCCTCCAATGCGCTACGCTACCACGTGTGTTCGAAACTGACCAAATTAATCACCAAGTGGAGAAAAGAGTTGATGAAATGGGGTGTATAAAAGCCCGCGTTCCTTAACGACAAAGCGGGGATCCTCTCTTTGGCCCAGTGGTAATGTGAGCGCGTATGAAGCTTGTGGGCCTGATATCAAATCCTGGCCAGACCAGTGATTAATTTTTTAAGTTTCAGTTTGGTTATTACATAGTGTCTCCACCGTAACATCTCATAGAGTCTCTTTACCGAGATCATAGTAGCACCTTCCATAGGCATTTCTTCCTCCAGCACCTAACTGTGTCGTGTTTAGGAGGGAAAAATAACCTACAGATCCATTGGAAGTATGAATGTGAGATGGATCCTGCCCAGCTCTATTCCGTGTCGTGTTATAAACAAAGGCGAGGGCAACCCGCTACATGGATGAGACGAGGGAATATTCCGTTTACCAACTTTTTCCTTAGCTAATATGCCAGTATGAAGTTAATATGAGAAGAAGGGTTATCGATTACGATTGTCAATAATTCTTTTTTTACAAGGATTTTAGGGAATTGAGGGGAAAATGGAACGTGATATCATACTGGAAGAAGAGTGACGTCAGGTTCGCGGGTGTTTAAGGATGGTGGGCAGTTTGAATCCAATCTCACGCCCATTACATTCATGGAGCCTTGATATTACAGCAGGTACAAATATTTTTGTGCCCAATTTTTAGGCGATAAGAGAGTGAAGGGAAATGTCATAATCAGAACTTACAAATGACCTCTACAGAGTGTTGTCACCATTACAAGGTGTCCATCCACCCTTTGTGGTTTTGTAGGTAAAATGACTACCCCGGGCAATACCTAACGGGAGATACTGTAAGTGTGGTGACCTGGATGTTTGCAGTGGCCTTATATGCCAGGTTATTGGGTGAATAACCCGCTACAGGCTCGAAGGCCTGCTACGGAGATAAGCACCATGGCTAAGCGCCTCATGGAGTATGTTCCCACCCTTACCTTTGTATCATTACCTAATTCCTCGGCATTGGAACAGTTTACCTTCCAAATTCCAGGAAAGGTAGGTTCTCTGTTATTGAATTGCATTTTCTGTTATGCATTAGTAGGGCACAAACAAAAGCAATTCACCCAGTCACCAGGCAGTTCGGCTAGCCCGAGCTGCCTGCAACCTCCACCTAGCTGCCATTTGCCTCCCTGTGTCCACAACAATTGTCAGGAGAATCCTTCTGGTGGAGTCCATGGGGACCTAGCCCTGCGTATCGATGCTGAACGTCCCACTAGTGTCACCATCCAGCACTGACACCGACCATGGCGTGGGACACACCTATGGCAAGCACCCCACCCACACCCGCCGCTGTGATGTGGCCGTCGCCCGTATTCGCCTGGGGTATCACTCCCCAGGGGAAATCACCGGACGACCGACCGCCAACAGGCCATGTAAACTCTGCCACAGTCCAATGGATGAAGCATTATCCCATCATATCGTTAACTGTTCAGTTCCTTCAGACTCCCTGGACTCTTGTTTTCTTCTTTGTGCACCTACTTCATCACACATCTTGATGCACTCGAAGACATTTTCACCCTTCACCCCGACTTCCTTTCATTGTAATGCTCTGGCACTAGGACAATGATCGGACATTTAGGTGTGTGTGTGTGTGTGTGTGTGTGTGTGTGTGTGTGTATTTGTGTGTGTGTGTGTGTGTGTGTATTTGTGTGTGTGTGTGTGTGTGTGTGTGTGTGTGTGTGTGTGTGTGTGTGTGTGTGTGTGTGTGTGTGTGTGTGTGTGTGTGTGTGTGTGTGTGTGTGTGTGTGTGTGTGTGTGTGAGTGTGTGTAATTCACCGGGTCGGTCAGGATCACCTGATGGTCGTGATCGTCAGCTTTTACCCTCCCGGAAAGGAGCTAAGAGCTCATATAGTCCGAACTAAGGGCAAGGCTGTGACCTTCACACACGCACACACCCCGTCCCCTTGCTCCAGGGGGACAGTAACCACCCACTTCGTCAGTGAAACTTTTCGCAACCTGAGCGAGGCGTGAACTCCCGTCTACCAGATGGCAAGCGAGAACTTTACCACTGCACCAGCGAGCGGTGTGTGTGTGTGTGTGTGTGTGTGTGTGTGTGTGTGTGTGTGTGTGTGTGTGTGTGTGTATTTGTGTGTGTGTGTGTGTGTGTGTGTGTGTGTGTGTGTGTGTATTTGTGTGTGTGTGTGTTTGTCCATGCACACGCGCACACATCAGGTGCATGTGCATGTAGTGTCCTAGTGCTGGGATTTTGAATCAAGAGGTAATTTTATAATACATATCGTTTTTTTCTTTCTCTCTCTCTCTCTATCTATCTATCTACCCACCTGTGTATGTGACTATGTATATGTATCTACTTAGGGTGTATATGTATATATATGTCTCCCTGTCTATGTATATATGAATATATCATATATATGTGCATGTTGGATATGTATATGTATGCACGCCTGTACACATACCCGCATCTTAATACGTACCTATCCTGTACATGCAGTATGTCTGTTGCTAATGTGCATGAATATATACATATATGTATAGATATATACGTATATGTATGTGTGCATATGTGCCTCTCTCAGCATATGTATGTACATACGTGTGTATCTATGTACCACTTCACTCATGTCAAAACATGTAATGATAATTACTGTGCCATGTATGTATCATTGTATGCCTTTGTTCATTATTGTGCTTGTAATGATAATTCCTTCCGCACCTTCTATGTCCTGTGATACTGATTTTGTTTTCCCCATGCACCTCTCCCTGCTTGGCCTTCAGGGACAGTGTTCCCCAGAGTGTTGGGGCTTCTACTGAATGGTAAATAAAGAACCTAAAAAAAAAAAAAAATCCTTTCTTCGTGTGTGTGTGTGTGTGTGTGTGTGTGTGTGTGTTGTCCATACACGCAGGGCCGGATTTACCAATAGGCCAAGTAGGCCATAGGCTTAGGGCTTACCGGTATCTGGGGGCCCACTGAAACTAATTTGTCGCGCAGTGTGCCAGCGTATAACATGTTTCAAGTGTACACCGAGGATTTCATTATATAATATACCCACAACCATAAGGGCCCCTGTACAATAAGTATAGGCCCGCAGTGCGCTGTAATCACTACCATTTCCTCCATACTAAAAACACTATAAAGATCATAGCACCAAGTCCTCTCTCTCTCTCTCTCTCTCTCTCTCTCTCTCTCTCTCTCTCTCTCTCTCTCTCTCTCTCTCTCTCTCTCTCTCTCCAAGCGTCCATTGAGGGGGACGCCAATACAGTGCTTCAAGATAGCCAAAGGATTCGACAATGTAAACGTAGATAATATTTTCACATTTGCCCCTGATATGCTTAAAGAGGATATAGCTTAAAATGAAAAAGGCATCGAATTCAACTAGACACTTTCAAAAATTTGCACACCAGTGATGACATCAGTGAATGGAATATGCTTCCGGAATGTGTTGTTAAAAGCACATCCATAAATACGTTCAGGAGCGGGCTAGATAATTATTTGTCAGCTGTCGGTGTTGACTGAGGAAAATTCGCATCTCAGACAAGGAGCTCTGCCTGGGCCGACCTGGGAGGCAGGAGGCTAGATTGTCCACCTGTAACAGTAGCCCATACCCTAGGAACACGAAGCCGTATTTGTGGGATTCGTGTTTCTTTGTTCTCCTTGTACATATAATAAAACTAGAGGGGCACTCAGTGGAGCGCACCTCTCCGACAAGGGCAACGTAATTTCCAAACCACTATAGTCGTGGCGCACGACTCTGAGGTTGTCATTATCATACCCTGGCATCCTACCATTCAAAAGTGCCTCCGATTTCGTATCATATTATACAGGAATCATGTTATTGTGCACGAATATATTATACACGAATATTATTATACACGAACATATACATAAATCACATGCGTCTCATATTATACACGAAATCAGACGCACTTTTGAATGATATGTTGCCAGGGCATGATAACAACAACCTCAGAGTCGCGCGCCGCAACTTATAATAGGTTAGGTTTTCTCATCACTGATTAGGATTTCGGAAAAACTGTTTCCCGGATCCATAATCTGTAATACGATCCGGATCTGTCCCGAAAGTTAATCAATTGGTTCCTGGGACGTGGGCTATCTTCCCACCAAATTTAGTTCAAAGCTCTCTTAGTTTTAGAAGAGTCCTGCTAACAATCAATTAAACAATCAAACAAACAAACTGGGATGAAAATATGCTATCCAGGTCGGAGAGAAGAAAACATAAGTAAATATAAAATTTAGAAAATGCACGTCTGGAGTAAGTTTATATACGGAACACGTAAGAATAAAAAAAAAAATGCATGTTCAGAGCGAAGAAAGTTTGTATTTTTACGAACCATTTTCCTATATACAGATTTTATTTTTTCAAGTCCTACAAGGTGCTGTTTCCATCTTTTTCCTGTAGCGTATTGTCGGAGGCTGTTGGGTGTGGTGGAGAGATTCTGTTGTAATATCCCCTTGTTATACTCTTGTGACCAAAGTACTTCTCTCTCTCTCTCTCTCTCTCTCTCTCTCTCTCTCTCTCTCTCTCTCTCTCTCTCTCTCTCTCTCTCTCTCTCTCTCTCTATCTATCTATCTATCTATCTATCTTACACACACACACACACATACTAAATACGAATAACTTTCTGATAATTATCACAATGTCAGTGTGGCATACATACATATGAGAGAGAGAGAGAGAGAGAGAGAGAGAGAGAGAGGCGCTGTTAGATGTAAGGAAACATCGGTCTACTGCATGGGACAGCCCAGCAAGGGCGGGTACTTGCCGAGGGTTGGTGGGTCTGCTCGGCCAGTCAGACTGGGGTTGATCAACAACAACAACTACGAGTACGTCATTTGTATTTCATTCTTCTGGCTACCACCAGACGGTTTTATACATCCTGTGAGGAACTTTTAGAACTGGAGAGATTCAGGGTAGCCTTCACTAACCCACTGAATCCTTGGACGTCTTTTTCATTATAGTTTTACTTTTTTAAATTATTATTATTATTATTATTATTATTATTATATTTTGAGCAAGATAGGGTTTCCTAATTGGAGAGGTTAGATATGGCCCTAGCAGATCCCATGTTGGTGTTGTATATAGCACAATGTCAGTGTGGCACAGTGTCGGTGTTGCACAGTGTCAGTGTGGCACAGTGTCAGTGTGGCTCAGTCTTGATGTGGCAAAGTTTCAGTGTGGCACAGTGTCAGTGTGGCTCAGTCTTGATGTGGCACAGTTTCAGTGTGGCACAGTGTCAGTGTGGCTCAGCGTTGGTGTTGCACAGTGTCAGTTTGGCACAGTGTCAGTGTGGCTAAGTGTCGGTGTGGCACAGTGTCGGTGTGGGACAGTGTCGGTGTGGCACAGTGTCGGTGTGGCACAGTGTCAGTGTGACACAGTGTCAGTGTGGCACAGTGTCAGTGTGGCACAGTGTCAGTGTGGCACAGTGTCAGTGTGGCAGAGTGTCAGTGTGGCACAGAGTCAGTGTGGCACAGAGTCAGTGTGGCACAGAGTCAGTGTAGCACAGTGTCGGTGTGGCACAGTGTCGGTGTGGCACAATATCAGTGTAGCGCGGTGTCAGCCTGGCATAGTGTTGGTGTGGCACAGTGTCAGCGTGGCACAGTGTCAGTGTGGCACAGTGTCGGTGTGGCACAACATCAGTAGCGCTGTGTCGGCGTGGCATAGTGTTGGTGTGGCACAGTGTCGGCGTGGCATAGTGTTGGTGTGGCACAATGTTGATATGGTACAGTGTCACTGCAGCACAGTGCTGTTGTAGCCCTGTGTTAGTGAAGCGTAATGTTGGTGTAGCATAGTGTCACTGTAACACAATGTTGGTGTGGCAAAGTATTAGTGTGGCAGAGTGTCAGTGTGGCACAGCGTCGGTGTGATACGTGGCAAAGTGACCAATCTATACAATGTCAGCGTGGTACAGTCTTGCTGTGGTTTGTCGTACAGTGTCAGTGTGTCACATGTCTGTGTGGTACAGTGTCAGTGTGACACAGTGTTGGTGTGGTGTGTGTTACAGTGTGGCACAGAATCGGTGTGGCATAGAGTTGGTGTGGTGTGTTACAGTGCTGAGTGGCGTGACACAGTGTCGTATGGAATGATATAGTGCAGGATGCTGTGTGGCAGAGTTTCGTGTGTTAAATGAAATTTTCTGTGATGTCATGCTCGTGGTCCCGGATGTGGCATTATTGATACTCTGAACAATGACAACACAATAGAACAAAAGTGTGCCAGCAAAGCCATAGTCTTGTACACCTATTTATTCTCAACCGCCAGTCGCATATCCTTTAGTGTGCGGTTGGTAGCCGGACCAACAGCTGCTCCTCCCAAACAGCGCTCAGAATATAGAGATCTATGATGAAGTTCCAGGCAAGAGTAATAGTAACACTTTCCTTTCTTGTGACAGCCTTAGTTCTCTGTCAAGGTAAGTATTTCTGTTTTTTAGGTATTCCAAAAGACTGTTAATATGTGTCTTTTAAGTACGGTAGTACAACCCAAACATATATATACTCAGTCTCTATTGATATGATCAATCTCTTGACTCATACCATTCTTCAGTCCAATGAACAACATGGAGAATCCCATGCAGTAGCTTTTGATATTTCTAAGGCTTTTGACACAGTATGGCAACATTCCCTGCTATCCAAACTCCCTTGCTACAGCCTATCATTTTTTGTTTCATTGATTTCCTCATATCTCAGTGAAAGAAATTTAAGAGATAAAGTAAATGATGTATAATCAGTTTCAACTCGATTAATGGCGGCGTGCCACAAGGACCAGTTCTGACTCCAACCTTATTGCTAATATATAATAAAGACATCTTGCCTATCACCCACAGTCACATGCATTCATATGCAGATATATGAACGCTTTACAGTAGCTTCTTCACACTTAAACACTCATTCATAAAGTTTGATATCTCTAACTCAAAACTCAGTGTGGCAGTTTCCATAAATCAATACTTTTTTAAGATCAATGAATGGAGACAAAACAACCCTGTCTCATTTAATGCTAGGAAAACCAGATAAATATAATTTACTAATAGACAGACAATTGCCTGATTCCTATATTACCTTCAGTACAATCGATATTCCTACTTCTAAACGTACTGAAATTTTCTGTATTTCGCTTAACAATATCCTCAGTTGGACTTCTCATATTACATCACTTGCTAAAACCGCTTTACTGAAACATTAATTACTGTACAAAACCCGTAACTTCTTCACTGACGAGCAGTTGGCTGTAATGTACAAGACTCATGTGCACTCTCAGCTCAAATATTGCTCACCCTTGTGGAGTGGATGTGAGAAGGCTTCACTAAAACAACTGGACAAAATTCAAAACAAAGCTATATAAGAAAAACTGATAACCATGCAGTTACAATGGACTACCTCCCCTACTAGTAAGAAGGAATGTTGCCTCCATTGCATTATTTTACAGATACTTTTATGGCAAATGCTCAGATGAAATTGTATCCATTGTGCCACCTCTTCAAGCCTTTCCCCGTGCTACACGGGCATCTGGTAACGCTCATAACTATACTGTCACACTGTCATATTGCAGAACTTTTGCCTATCGGAGTTCTTTTATTCCCCGAGCTGCTTCTTTTTGGAACTTGCTTCCCCAGAATTGTTTCCCTCCAAACTTCAACTTTCAGCTGTTCAAGTCCAACTGCTACAGATTTTTTATGAATGGAGGACACCTGTAATCTGGTGTATGGATTAATTTTACAGTCAGTTTGTTTTTCTTCTCATGTTCCGTAAAAAAAAAAATAAATAAATAAAAAATAAAAATAAAAATAAAAAGCAGTAGTCAGTGATCTCGAAACACGAGCAGTATAGTATGTTTGTTATCATGCCTAATCAACGGCGAGTGCTTTAGCTGCGATCGCCCCCACTCAGTACAGTCGTGGAAAGAAAATGAAAGAAAAAAAAAATTAATATCTCACCACTTCTACATCTCACTTTCATTTGCTGGCTGATATTCCTCACCCGAGACTCCTGATTTGATTCTCTGTCCATAGCTAATCACCTTTCATATGATACGTCTGGTAGAAAGGTGACTGACATGCCTTAAATATGACGTAGACGCAGTAGAATAGTAGGCGATCTTCCGACAGTCTGTACACTCCCCGCTGTGTATAGCCAGGAGCTGTCAGTTGGGGATACTTTTCCTGAACGGAGCAATTAGGTATCTATCGGAGGTAACGAGTAGGTTTTACATAATAATCGACCGCTCGTTGAACACGCATATTTGTTGACTGCGTACAGCCATGAGCAATAGTAGTTCGACGATCGTATTCCTCTGTCAGCGTTGTGTGTTTGGCCTTCCATATTTCTCTATCCTCCCCAGATGACAGAGAGTATCCTTCCTTTCTATTCCGTTTTGTTGCGTGATTCCTGTTGATAGCACACAAAATGGTTCACGTACCACCTTCCATTAAAACAGTTGGCAGAAAAGTGTCGGTGAACTTTTGCAATCGTTCTGTCTATGTCCTGCTGCCAAAACCATCACCGGGTATAATGTTCAACGAGGATTGCCATTAGAAATGCAAGTCAAGATAGTCCACGAATTCCCTGCATGATATACTTAAGAGTAAATTGGTCCATTCTTCCACTGGTGGGTTTTGATCCATCCAGGTGTTAAGAGATCGGCTGTTTTGGATAATATCAGCCATGCGCAGACCCATTCACAGCATTCATGGTGCACTTTGTCTAAGTCAGGTCCCGTGAGATTAGTTTTCGTACATTTCAGTCAGGTCCACTTTGGTCCATCGGGGCCATCTAACCTCGCCAGTCCCATCACCTAGTTTGTATTTTATTCTTTCTGCCACTACTCGATTTTTATTTAGCTTTTTTGTGGGATTATATTGTTGAAGAGTTTAGTTGAGGCTTTATCTAACCCTCTGGAGTTTATATATATATATATATATATATATATATATATATATATATATATATATATATATATATATATATATATATATATATTTGATGGCAGCAAGAATGAAACATGAAAACATGTTATTTGATTGAAAGGATTATTGTTCAGTGAGGTCCTACGCGTCCAACTTTGATAAATTCACTTTCATTTAAGGCCAGTTAGGACCACTTATCACTAATTAGGACCACTTAGCACTAATTAGAACCATTTAGCACTAATTAGGACTATTTAGTACTAATTAGGTCCATTTAGAGTCATCAGTTCCACTTCAAGACCGGTCTGGCCCATAAGATCCATTTCAGGTCAGTTTTTGGAGATTCAGGTCTAGTTAGGCCCATCCAGGTCCAGTTAGGTCCATCCAGGTCTAGTTAGTTAGGTCCATCCAGTTCCAGGTAGTTAGGTCCAACCAGGTCCAGTTAGTTAGGTCCATCCAGGTCCAGTTAGTAAGGTCCATCCAGGTCCACTTAGGTCCATCCAGGTCCAGGTAGTTAGGTCCATCCAGGTCCGGTTAGTTAGGTCCATCCAGGTCCAGTTAGTTAGGTCCATCCAGGTCCAGTTAGTTAGGTCCATCCAGGTCCAGTTAGTAAGGTCCATCCAGGTTCATTTAGTTAGGTCCATCCAGGTCCAGTTAGTTAAGACCATCCAGGTCCACTTAGGTCCATCCAGGTCCAGTTAGTTAGGTCCATCCAGGTCCAAGTAGTTAGGTCCATCCAGGTCCAGTTAGTAAGGTCCATCCAAGACCAGTTGGCCATCCAGGTCCAGTTAGTAAGATCCATCCAGGTCCAGTTAGTAAGGTCCATCCAGGTCCAGTTAGTAAGGTCCATCCGGGTCCAGTTAGTTAGGGCCATCCAGGTCCAGTTAGGTCCGTCCAGGGTATTTACACCCAACCAGGTCGTTCACACACATTTCCTTCAGGGTTGTTAAGACCCAGTTAGGTTCATCGGGGTTCAGTTATTCCGTCTCAGGTTCACGTAAACCCACTCGTGTTGTTTCCATTCACTCAGGCTCAGTCAGGTTGGCTTAGATCTGTTCAGGTCAGTTTGGTCCACTTAGTTCCACTCAGGTCTAATTTGGTCCAGTCACGTCATTTAGATTTATCCTGATTGTTCACGTCTATCCTCGTGCCAAAGGAGATTTGTAACACCTTTTCCTTAGCGATTTATTCCCCATAATCCACTTCAGCAATTTCATCTGTGCTAATTTATTTCGTTTTAATATTAAGCATTACACCAATAAATTATAAGAGCGTACTGAGGTGCAATGTTCTGAATAAATCGCTGAGGAAGAGGTGTCACGAAGGCTCTAAAGCCACTCAGAATACGACCCCATTCAGATCAAATTACGGCCGTCCTATTCGTGAATATTTCTTACTTATTAAGGTATTATTAATTTTCATATCACCGTTTTTTCTTTTTCTATTTTTTTTATCTATCAATCCAGTGATGTTCTTTATAATTTGTTTTTGTTATCTCCATACTGTTCTACTCGACATGAGTACTGAAAGACTTGATTGAGACTTACCTAACTCCTCTAGGTTGAAAAGTCTCTCCCAAGCAAGATACAATTGTCTGGAGGCGACAGGAATAAAATCGAGGAATACGTCATCACACTGAAGGCGTCACATGAACTTTACTATCAAACCTTATTATTATATTACTTATTAAAGGGCCAGACCTAACATAACCTTGTCCGATCCATCATTACTATTTTTTTCTTTTTTTTTCTTTTTTTACTTTAACCTGACCTAAAATTGCCACCATCTTCAATGCTGTGTCGTAATTATAGAGTAACACTAGAATATGATACTGACAAGAAGAAAGTGCTTTGTAAACGATATAGAGTAGTAATATTGGCTTTTTGCCACTGGACTCTGTGAAATATGTAAATAAAGGACAAAAATCTGTCCAAAGTTAAGATGAAATGAGTATAGATCTAACCTTCCTTACACTAATGAAACCTTGCAAGGCCTAACCTTATCAAACTTAACCCCTTCTGTTATGTAACCTGAATATATTGCCTCACCAAACCAAACCTGACCGAACCTAACCAACTCTAACCTAGTCTAACTTTATGTGGTCTATTCCCTCCTATTACGTGAGCTGACCTGACCTGACCTGACCTCTCCCACAGGCCAGCCAGGTCCGGGGGAGTCCTGTGAGGAATCTAGTGACCCTGTCTCCTGGACCCTTCCTGATGGCTCCTGTTGTAGGTAAGGTGGTGTTAATGTGGTGTTGTGGTGGTGTAAGTGTTGTGGTGTTGTGGTGTCAGGGTGGTTGTGTGAGTGTCGTGTTGAGGTGTTGTGATGTCAGGGTGGTTGTGTAAGTGTGTTGTGGTGATGTGATGTGGGCAGTGCGACAGTTTGGTGACGTCACTGTGGTGGTTTCTTGGTCGTAATGTGGTGGTGTCAGTGTAGTGATGTGGAGTTATAGGTATGTTGGTGGTGTGGGTGCCAGTGTGATGATGTGGTGATATCAGCGTGGTGGTGTTAGTGAATTTGCCTTCTTTGCCAGTCTAAAAATTCCATGTATTTTCATATTCCGTATGAAAGTTTTGCTCACTCTTCTACGTCAGTTTGGCTGAGAGGAATTATTATCAGTTACCTTCTGCTCTGCAAACAGCCTCTTCACGAAATCATTTCCGTATTATGTCCTCTTTCCATTCCTTCGAAGAAGGTGTGTGTGGATGAATGTTTTGAACAATGGTATTTTTGTATTTTTGTGTAAATTTTTTGACTGCGTCTCATTTGTGTTGCCACTAATCGCTAGTCACCTCAGTGGAGAGCATAAATTATTCAGTTTACATTGCAGGCATTGAAGAAGATTTGTATAGTGTTAAAGACGAACATATGAGTCATTTATAATCAACTTAAAATCTCACTGCCACATTAATGTCCCTCGTTAGTGACAGCATTGCCATTACCACTAATTACCAACCCGCTAATGTGTTTTGACCCCCTGGCCTCCCGGTGCAGGGGATAAATTTTCAATTAATGTTTCATTCCCCTCTTCTAGTCATCCAACGCTGAGAGAGATCTGGTATGTCCCTTTGCCAATAAATACTTCTGAATGATGAGTCAAGGCGGAAAGTGATCGACATGCTTTATATTAAGTGTGCAGTTGATGGAGTAATATAATAACCCATGTTTTGTCCCTGACTAAGCAGAATATGCGTGAAGATGTTCATGCAGTGTCGGTTGCTCCTTAGAGATGTCTTGTATTTCAGTCTGAACGATGTATTTTGAACATTACTTTTTAACTCCTTCAGTACGATGACGTCGTTTGCATTTTATTCTTGCTCTCACAGACTATTTTATTCAAATCAAACGAGACTTTTCGGACTGGAAGACTTGGATATACCCTTCATTAACCACTTCACCATATGGGTGCTGTCCCTATAATCTGGCAGTACGAATATATATATATATATATATATATATATATATATATATATATATATATATATATATATATATATATATTGTTACATAGCCTATGATTTCATCATCCTTTGTGTAATTCTAATGTACAGTATGCTGCATGTTTGATCACGAGCGTGTTCTACCTCACTCCCCCCTTCTACAATTATAGTAAAGTAAGTTGTTCTTTCTGTTGTTCAGAGCAGGATTGTCAACTCTTTGTCCCCATGGCTTCATTTGCACGTCTTTCTTACAAGTTGTATCAAGCTCTGCCGGCCCCTATATAATGAGCTCAGTCTCTGCATTATGGCCACTTAGATCTACTCCTCATTTAGTTCACATCTCTGTCCTCCCCTGTACAGTTGTTATTACTGTGAGTGCTCAGGAAGTCTCCAACCTTCTAGCAGCTGTGTAATTTGAGTATAACTGTTATTGCATTTTTTCTTGTACTGTGTAGCGTAAGGTGTTAATTCTTAGGCCTAGTAAGGTTTTTGTGATTCATGTGTTTTGGGTGTCAGCCCTTATTAATAATATTTTGTATCTGTAATAATATATCTTGCATTCACTGAGTATTATCTGGTATTCTCATTTTATTAGGGCTGACTTAGATAAATTTATGCTAATTTCGTTTTAATAGAGGCTATTGCAGTTAACCATATATTTAACCTGTTTTTGCCATTACATTATCCTTATGAGTCCTGAATGTTTTGTTGTTAGTTTGAGCATTAAACTTTAACTTGTAATTTTACCTAACTCTTTTGTTTTGAACCTGGAACTTTACGGGACAGTAGTGATTTTTAGTATTCTCACTTAAAGTGTACATTATCTTTCTCTGTTCCGTAACATAAATTTGGCGACCTCGCCAGGATATTCAGGATATTATCATAAGGATATTGCTTGATATTTTGTGACTGTGATTTATTCATGATGTCTACTATTACTACACTTGATGAAGCCAAAGATTTTTTGTCAAATGTGCAAACAGTGTGTGATGTAGAAAACAGAACAAAGAATGAACTTAAGCTTGTTGCTCAACAATTGGGAATTGCAGTTCACTCTCATCATTCTAAAGATCAAATTGTTGGCATGATTAATAAAAGCTTGTTTAATGTAACTCCTCCAAATGAGTAAACGCAGATTGAAATAGCTATGTTACAGCTAGCTCTGCAGGAGGCTTGTGTTACGGAAGCTAAGTTTCAGGCTCGTGCTAAGGAGGCTGAGTCTCAGGCTAAGGAGGCGGAGTCTCAGGCTCATATTCAGGAGGCTGAATTTCAGGCAAATGCTCGCATTCAGGAGGCACAGGCACAGGCTCAGGCACAAATTGAACTAGCTAAGATTCAGGCAGACCATGAGTATCGCATGAAACAAGGTGGAACTGGATCATCTAGCTCTGATGATTTTGATGTTGCTAAAAATGTTAAACTTGTCCCTCCTCTTAATGAATCTGATTTAACAAAGTATTTTCAGTTGTTTGAGAGGGTAGCTACAGGTTTTAATTGGCCCAAAAAGTATTGGCCAGTACTCATTCAAACTGTTCTCACTGGTAAAGCTCAAGTAACTTATGCATCTTTACCTCAGGATCAATGTGATAATTATGATGTAGTTAAGAGCCTGATTTTTAAGGCCTATGAGCTTGTTCCTGAAGCCTATAGAGTAAAATTTAGGACAACTTATAAGCAAGATAAGCAATCCCATGTTGAGTATGCAAAAATCAAAGAAGATCTGTTAGAGCAGTGGTTAAATTCTAAGAATGTGGAGTCTGATTTTGACAAATTTAAGCAGATGATTTTGCTGCAGGACTTCAAAAGGTGTATTAATAAAGATGTAAGCCTATATCTTGATGAGAAAAGAATAGATAATTTGTCTGATGCTGCAGTTTTAGCTGATGAATATGTTCTCACTCACAAGAGATATTCTAAAGAAAAAGGGAAAGCTGAGAGTAAGTACGTTGCCTCTACTCAGAGTACAGGTAACAGGAAAGAGAATAAAGATGATGTTTCTCAGGAAGTAAATACCAGCTTCACCTCTAGATTTCAGAAAAGTAAATGTACTTATTGTAGTAAGCTTGGTCATACTACGGAGAAATGTTTCAGGAGACAGCGTGATGTGAACAAAAAGGAGTCTTTAAATATTCAGTCAATTGGTCTAGTGTCCACCTTGAGAGTTCCCAGAATTCTTTAACTGAGTTAACTGAACCTGCTTTGAGGGGTAAATTAAATTCTCATGATGAAGCTCCTCTTTTGAGCAGTAACGTGGGTGACACTCTCAAGAGTTCATGTGCTAATTTCCTGTCTGAAGGTTTTGTCAGTCCTCTGGACAGTAATGACAGGAAATCAGTTAAAATATATCGTGATACAGGTGCTTGCCAATCCCTTATGCTGACCAGTGTTCTAGGCTCTAATGTTAATTCCTCTGATGAAACTGTAATCTTACAAGGTGTAGGGAATAATTACTTCTCTGTCCCTCTGTGCAGAGTGAATTTAGAGTCTGGTTTTGTTAATGGTTCCGTTATGGTTGGGTTGGTTGAGACACTCCCAATGTCAGGTGTAACTTTCTTACTTGGAAATGATATTGGTGGAAGTCAAGTGTGTCCAGCTCCTCAGTTGTCTAGTGAGCCAGTGGCTGCGGCCCAGGATTGTGATGTCCCTGATGTGTTCCCTGCATGTGCTGTCACTAGGGCTAAGTCTAAAGTTACTGGTGACTTAGAGGATAATGATGATGATGATGTTATCCTAGCTGACACTTTTCTTGCTAATTTGGACCACTCACCAGATGAGGCAGTACCCAGTGTTGATAATTTGTCTCGTCAAGAGTTGGTTGAGTTGCAGGTTGCAAACTCTGAGTTGAAAGGTCTAGCTAACTCTGCTTGCAGTGAGGAAGAGTCAGCTGGTGCTTCTACTTGTTATTATATAAAGTCAGGAGTACTTATGAGGAAGTGGAGACCCCCAGCAGCATCAGCCGACTGTGAGTGGGAGGTTGTACATCAAGTTGTCATCCCTCGTGTTTGTAGGCAGGATATCATTAGAGTGGCTCATGATTCCAGTTTGGCAGGACACCTTGGAGTGAGGAAGACTGTGGCACGCATTTTGAATCAATTCTACTGGCCAGGTATCTTCAGGGATGTTTCCTGGTATTGTAACTCTTGTCACACCTGTCAAGTTGTGGGGAAGTGTAATCAGACCGAAAAAGTTGCACCTCTAGTTCCCATTCCTCCTTTTGAGGCGCCTTTCACCCGTGTGTTGGTGGATATTGTGGGCCCTCTTCCTAAGACTTCTTCAGGATTTTCTTATGTGTTGACCCTGATTGATATGGCTACTCGTTATCCTGAAGCCATTCCACTTAGAAATATCTCAGCAAAGAACGTGGTTAAGGAAATGCTAGGGTTCTTCACAAAATTTGGTTTGCCCAAGGAGGTACAGTCAGACCGGGGAAGTAATTTCATTTCAAATGTTTTCAAGCAGTCTCTGAAAGAGTTGGGCATCACCCAGATCACGTCTTCAGCTTACCATCCCCAGACCCAAGGAGCGTTGGAGAGATATCATCAAACACTCAAATCGATGCTCAAGAAATACTGTTTGGAACATCAGAAAGACTGGGATAAAGGTCTTCCATTTGTTGTATTTGCCGCAAGAGAATCTCCAAATGAATCACTGGGCTTCTCACCTTTTGAACTATTGTTTGGCCATGAAGTAAGAGGACCCCTTAAGCTACTCAAGGAATGCTGGCTGTCGGAGGAAGATGACGTCAACCTGCTGGAGTATGTGATGAAGTTCAAAGAACGGCTGTCCACTGCTTTACAGCTGGCAAGAGAGAATTTAGGAGCTGCTCAGGAGAAGATGAAGACTTGGTATGATAAGAAGTCCAGGTTACGCCACTTTCAGCCAGGAGATCAGGTTTTGATTCTGCTACTGGTGCATGGGCAACCTCTTCAAGCCAAGTTTAGTGGTCCTTATTTCGTGGAGAAGAAACTCAGTGATGTCAACTATGTCATCGCCACACCAGATCGTAGAAAGAACAAGCAACTTTGTCACATCAACATGCTAAAGTTATATCACAGGCGGGACGAAAATAACCCAGTCTGCATTGTAGCTGTTCCACCCGAGTCTGCAAGTGAAGCTCTCCCATGCAGCATGAGCCTGAGTGATAGTTTGGGGAAGAATCCTGATATCATGAATGATCTCCAGACTAAGCTTTCTCATCTAGCTCCCGAGGAAAGGCAGGAGTTTTCGGTATTACTGCAGGAGTACCCGCAAGTGTTCCGTGCTACTCCAGGAAGAACCACTGTGTTGATGCATGATGTCGATGTTGGAGACGCAAAGCCAATTAAATTGCCTCCTTACCGTGTGAACCCAGTGAAAGTTCCTCTCATCCAGAAGGAGCTTGGCTACCTGTTGGACCACTAGATGATTGAGCCCTGTCAGAGCGAGTGGAGTTCTCCTGTCACTCTAGTCCCTAAGCCAGGTGGGTCACAGCGGCTTTGCATCGACT
Source organism: Coenobita brevimanus (assembly GCF_032717465.1). Lineage (NCBI taxonomy): Eukaryota > Metazoa > Arthropoda > Malacostraca > Decapoda > Coenobitidae > Coenobita > Coenobita brevimanus. Next base: position 40,020,636 of record NC_137006.1, on the reverse strand, counting down.
ACAGACGTGTTAATCAGATAACCAAAACAGACACTTACCCTCTCCCTCGCGTGGAAGATTGCATAGACAAGATCGGAAAGGCTAGGTACATAAGTAAGTTTGATTTGTTAAAGGGATACTGGCAAGTACCTATGACTGAACGTGCTAGGGAGATCTCATGTTTTGTAACACTAGGAAAGACTTTTGCATGTTCTGTAATGCCATGCACCAGCCACATTTCAGAAGCTCATGAATGTTGTAACAGAGGGTTTGGCAGGATGTGTTGTTTATATTGATGATGTATTAATCTTCAGTGACAACTGGAAAGATTACTTATGCCATGTCAGTAAATTTCTTGAGTGTTTGGTTCAGGCTAATCTTGTAGCTAATTTATCAAAGTGTGAGTTTGGTCAAGCTAAAGTTCAGTACCTTGGGTATGTAATTGGTGATGGACATGTTGCACCACCAGCAGCTAAGGTTCAGGTTATAAGTGATCTTCCCAGACCTAAAAGTAAGAAAGAACTACAAAGATTTTTGGGAATGGTAGGTTATTACAGGAGATTTGTTCTTAACTTTTCAATTCTTGTATCACCACTTACAGACCTACTGAAAAAGGGAGTTAAATTTGTCTGGACCGATAACTATGAATCCTCTTTCAACAAACTTAAAGCTATCTTATTAAGTCAGCCAGTGCTCGCTACTCCAAATTTTGCTAAGCCTTTTAAGATGGCTGCTGACGCAAGTGAAACAGGAGCTGGGGCTGTTTTGCTGCAAGAGGATGATCAGGGTATTGAACACCCTTTATCTTATTACAGTAAGAAGTTCACTCCACCTCAAAAGAACTACTCAACTATTGAGAAAGAGCTTTTGGCCTTGATTTTGGGTTTACAGCATTTTTCATTTTATTTGTGTTCTGGTTTTGACCCCATAGTCATATATACCGATCATAACCCACTGAAATTCCTTAGTAAGTTTAAAGATAAAAATCAGAGATTGACAAGATGGAGTCTACTTCTTCAGGAGTATTCATTAGACATACAACATGTCAAGGGGAAAGAAAATGTTATTGCAGATTGCTTATCTAGACTTTAGACAGATTGTTTTAGAGTAATAAGAAATTTCCTTTGTAAATTTCTTTTTCTTTGTTGGGAGGTGTTACATAGCCTATGATTTCATCATCCTTTGTGTAATTCTAACGTACAGTATGCTGCATGTTTGATCACGAGCGTGTTCTAACTCACTCCCCCTCTCTACCCTTATAGTAAAGTAAGTCGTTCTTTCTGTTGTTCAGAGCAGGATTGTCAACTCTTTGTCCCCATGGCTTCATTTGCGCGTCCTTCTTACAATTTGTATCAAGCTCTGCCGGCCCCTATATAATGAGCTCAGTCTCTGCATTATGGCCACTTAGATCTACTCCTCATTTTGTTCACATCTCTGTCCTCCCCTGTACAGTTGTTATTATTGTGAGTGCTCAGGAAGTCTCCAACCATCTAGCAGCTGTGTAATTTGAGTATAAGTGTTATTGCATTTTTTCTTGTACTGTGTAGCGTAAGGTGTTAATTCTTAGGCCTAGTTAGGTTTTTGTGATTCATGTGTTTTGGGTGTCAGCCCTTATTAATAATATTTTGTATCTGTAATAATATATCTTGCATTCACTGAGTATTATCTGGTATTCTCATTTTATCAGGGCTGACTTAGATAAATTTACTCATGCTAATTTCGTGTTAATAGAGGCTATTGCAGTTAACCATATATTTAACCTGTTTTTGCCATTACATTATCCTTATGAGTCCTGAATGTTTTGTTGTTAGTTTGAGCATTAAACTTTAACTTGTAATTTTACCTAACCCTTTTGTTTTGAACCTGGAACTTTACGGGACAGTAGTGATTTTTAGTATTCTCACTTAAAGTGTACATTATCTTTCTCTGTTCCGTAACAATAAATATATATATATATATATATATATATATATATATATATATATATATATATATATATATATATATATATATATATATATATATTGCCATGCTCTCGGATATTATTGATGAAAATTATAGCATACAAGGGAATACTGCGGAGCAATAAGCAAAATATATCGCTCAGATAGAAATGCCACGATGTCCCTTTTGCCAACAACAACACAACCCATATATATATATATATATATATATATATATATATATATATATATATATATATATATATATATATATATATATATATATATATATATATATATATATATATATATAGTTCCCAACCTGGTACAGCTCTTGGCCTCCCTGTACAGGTGTGAAGACGGTGTGGTCGAATGTCAGCTGTCCACTTCTCCGGTAGTCTCCTCCATCCGGTACGTAACTCGGTACTGCCACAGTATAACTTACGGTAACATTCCTTTCGTTACTAAGATTTGTGTTGTAGGAAAGACAAGGAAAGGTGAGTATAGAGTCTTTCTACGTCCCTCGTCCCTCATGTAAAAATAAATCCCACGAGGGGAAGATTATCGCACTTTATTCTCTGTATCTCAACCAGTCACATGGTAATTTCATCTCTCACAGCTTCGTACCTGAGTAAAAACACATCTGTAACTCTATGTCTCAATCAAACCGTTTCAGCACATCAGAAATCTTAACTATCTCATTCTTTCTTACCATTAGACGATTTTATATAGCCCAGGAGTGACCATTCATCATCTTAGGCCACGTCCACTCCAAAATCTTTCTAGCACAGGCGGGGACGAGCGAGAACTACTTTGGAATAAAATTTTGCAGAACTCCCGCCCGTGCCAGCAAGCATTTGTTATGGACATGACCTAAGAGTTAAGACTACCTGTTGATAAAATATTTTGCCATAAGGGTACTAGACTCCAGATAAAGAAGCACCAACCAGTTACGAAGCCAAGGTAGTGTATATTCTCACTGTTCTTTGTATGCCGGTTAAACGGTACAGCATGATACCCACACAAACTTGCTGACGATATTAAGAGTCTGTGGTACAATTACAGTAGTTGAGAAGCGTCATTCTTTTCCACTTGCAGATCTTCGTATTCTCGATTCAGTGTGCAGGTCTATGTATTTTGGATTCCACTTGTAGGTCTATGTTTTCGGAATTCCACTTGCAGGTCTGTGTATTTTGGATTCCACTTGTAGGTGTATGGATTTTGGAGTCCTCTTGCAGGTATAAGTATTTAGAATTCCACTTGTAAGTCTACGTATTGTTGTGTACGCGTCCCCACACTGTAACAGGCTCCAACGCAGTAGTTCAGTATAGGAAGGACGTTGCCCAGTGAGTTGTTCTTATGGTCAGCCTTTCGGTGTACAGCACACAAGATCAGCTGAGGCGAAACTAAACACTGGCTTCTTAAAGTTCACTGTCTTTATTTTCCAAATTATTCCACTTAATGCTTTCCAACTTCACTGTTCTCACAAGCACTGGAGCTATAAAAACTTTACTAACTTCTATTACACTAACTGCTTGACAACACTTCGCTGTTATTACACGTAATACTTGACAACACTTCACTGTTATTACATTTAATGCTTGGCAACAGTGTTTTCACAAGTACCCAAATTTTAGGCTGCAAATTGACACTGCACTACACTCAGACTGAACCGAAAACCAACTGAACTTTTTCTAGTCTCTTATCCATCCTTATGTAAGCTTGCATTGTTCGAGAATGATCTACTTCTCCACAGTTCTGGTGTATTCTAGAGAGCGAGAGCACAAAGACCAACTCGGAGATAACCAAAACATGCAAGAATTTTCTTACATTACATAACACTGTAAATTATTTACCATATAAACTTAATATCAATCACATAATTTAACAAACAATCACGTAAATAAAACATTATTGAGAAAAACAGCATAAAAATTAATGCATAACTTACGAAATAACTACACTCACAAACAACAGGCAAACTTGCAACTCTGACTCGTACCGAAACCTACGATACGGGAAAAGCCGAGAAGCTTCTCGAGCACCTAATTGCAAATCCCGCTTCTTAACAGTGTTCTGGACACCATTTGCAGGTCTGTGTATTTTGGATTCCACTTAGCAGTTCTATGTATTTTGAATTCCACAAGGAATATATAAGTTTGTTTTCATCACGTCTTTGTTAATTTATCTGTACAACTGAGAATTTGTATAGAAGTTCGATTATTGCGTGTAGTATTCTTGAAGACGACTGTGACTGAAGAAAACTTGTCTGCCTTAATAACCCCCGCACAGTTGATAGGCATTACTCTAAACCTCGTTTTCTGGTTGGTTAGAGAACCTCCCTAACACCTCTTCTTTACCGATTTATTTTTGGACATGGCTGGCTGATATCACTGAGTACGTTTTTATGCAGAGTATGGTTATATTAGAATTTTTTGAGACTGGAGAGGACGGCAAGGTATAATAAGCAAAATATATTGCTTAAGAAGAGGTGTTGGAGACCTTCCTTATCCGACAACGATACGGACCTAAGTCTTCTAACTGATATTTGTGTATTTATTATGAATACTGCAACTGTAATTACGAATTCCACATTTAACCCCATTAATGCTTTATACAATTGCTCTTGATGCCTCCAGACAATTTTACTAGGCTTTGGAAACCTCTCGTACTGACAGCATTAACAAAAGACTGTACTGAAACCCCCTCCGTTGGAATAGTTATAGTTCATTTGATTGAGCTGTGAACTTGAGATGTATAGGGCATGTAGGGTGTTTGATCCACGGCTGCTGATTGGCCGCCGATGACGTCATTAACATAAATGCAGGCATTTACTGTCGTGCAACATATGGACGTAGGTGTACGCCATGGGTGGATACTAGTGCAACATGCAGACGTGGATGTACACCGTGGGTGGATCATTTACTTCAAACGTCACTCATCGTTATATAAAACTTCACAATCAACATTAATTTTCTTTGATAACAGTAAACTTTTAAAGCTAATTTTGACCTCTTTAGCTTCGGAAATTATTCCAAATTTAAACTGGCCGCTTACTGTATATTGCAAGCAATTAAAATATATAAATATATATGTGTTAAAATAAGAAGAGCTATAGATTTACATCATCGGCGACCAATCAGCAGCCGCGAATCAAACACACCCTACTCTCCACATACATTTCAGCTGCACAGCTCAATCAAATAATGTATAGTTGCTGGGCTGAGTTAACTTATCCATAGGTGACAGGAACATATCGAAGAAGAAGTATTCATAGTCAAGAGTTTACTTTCCAATAATACTTAGCTCCTCCCAATATTCGTCAGCCTTAAAATAAACCATTGCTCTTTAAAAAATACAGCAAGAAATACCTGTATCTCGTTCGTTAAAAGATCACATAAATGTACTATATAATTCAGTATCTCCACATACATTAGCGGCCAATTACTTTAACACTATCTGCGTAAGTCTTGGGGACAGTGATGTTGTGATAACCTGAAATTATTTGTAAAAAAATTTGCATTATTACTGTGGGTGACTGCGACTGATATGCTGATGGAAATGTGGAATGCGGAACAGATTACTGAGATGCATTGTGATAGACTGTGTCAGATATTTTGCTGGACATTGTGGTACAAAATTGTGATGAACGATTGTAGTGGACATTGTGCTTGAAAATTTTAGAGGGCAATTGTACCTGACACTGTGGTTGATAATTACAAAAGACATTGTTTGAGGCGTTGTGAAGGTCGAATGTATGAGACAATATGCCGGAAAATATGACAAATTGTGACTGATCGTTTCGTTTGTATCGTTTATAAAGGCTCCATCATTCTCTCATGCGTCGGCCTTGGTCACCTAATGGCGGTTATCCAAGCTTCCCGACCTCTGGCAGCCTCCCTTTTCAGTCCCTTAGGGAGATTCTGATGTAGATAGTAGGGTAACATGAGACTGGAGGAAACAGCTGGGTCGTGGAGACCTCATTCAGTGTAATGAAAGGATAGTTATGTGATCAGCCTTCCCTATATCATACTTAAGAATCATACTTAGCATTCGCTGGATAAAAGAGGCATAAAATGATACACTGGTGGGAAGGCATATTATCTTTGTTCGCTGTAACTACTTTACATTTGTTTGTGATAAGCTGGTATGACAGACCCGGGGACAAGCTTGCTAATTGGTCTTTTCTCGTGGTGGTTAGCTTTTTTTTTTTTATGCATTCAGAATTTAGATCATTAAACAATAATTTCCCTTGGTATCTAAATAAACAATTTAATAGTCCCCCTGGGGGTAGTTTTTTTTTTTTTCAAGAATATTCCGCCAGTATCCCTGCTTGTCGTAAAAGGCGACTAAAAGGGTTGGCGGAGGGTTATTGCCCTCCCCGGAAAACAACTAACTAAAAAAAAAAAAAAGAAGCCTCAGACAAGGACTGACTTAACGATGACGACCCAGGACCAGACAAAGGACTTGGTAATGGCTACATGGAATGTAAGAGGATCGAATGATGAGGTGAAAGAGAGAGAGATTGTCCAGATGCTTGAGGGTGAGAAAGTGGATGTATGTGGAGTAACTGAAACAAAATGGAGAGGAGAAAGTGTGAGAGAATGGGAGTATGGATGGGGTATATGTTCAGGAGTAGGTGAGAATGAGAGGGCAAAGGAAGGAGTATGTATAGTTTTGAGTAAAAGATGGAAGAAGAGCATAAGACAGTATGGATCAGTTGGGTCAAGAGTTGTGTGGGTAAAGTTGAAAGTTGGAATACAAATGTGGGCGATTGTGTGTGTGTATGCGCCAACGCAAGATCGTGCTAGCAGAGTGAGAGAAGAGTTCTGGACAAATGTGGAAGTGTGTATGGAAAAGTTTGGAAGGAATGAGAGAGTGTTTTTGATCGGTGATATGAATGGTAAAGTAGGGAATGTGAAGGTGGATGGAATAGTTGGTGAGTGGGGTGTGCCTGCTGAGATAGATGAGAATGGCAGTGCGTTAGTGGACATTTGTGCTGGGAGAGGGTTGGTGATAGCCAATACCCTCTTCAGACATAAAATGATCCACAGGTATACATGGCGAGTGATGAGAAAGGTGGGTGGTGAACTGAATGAAAGGAAGGCAATGATTGATTATGTGTGTGTGGATGAAAGGATGCGAAGATGTGTAATGGATGCAAGAGCTTATAGAGGTTGGGGGAGTGGACTTTCTGATCACTACTTGCTGGTGGCTAGAATTAGGATCCAAGTAAGATGGAGGAATAGAACAAGGGAAAGACGAGAGGAAGGAGTAGTTGCAAGGAGAGTGGAAAGGTTACAAGAGGATGAGAAAAAGGCAGAGTATGAGAGAGAAGTGGAGGAACGATTGGGCAAATATGAATTGGAGCAGATGGGGGACATGGAAGGTGTGTGCAGGATATTTACAGAAGAAATATGTGCAGCATGTGATGTGGTGTGTGGGAGGAATAGAAGACAGAGGGGGGTGCAAGGAACAGCGTGGTGGAATGAAGAGGTGAGA
>NC_137006.1:39890260-40013112 GCF_032717465.1 Coenobita brevimanus | reverse complement strand
TGCCTTATAGTTACCTCGCCACACCTACTGTACCTGTGAGTCCTACCTCATGCACCCCACTCACCCCTGTTTTGAGTATTCTAAGTATTTTTCAGTAGTGATGGTCCTAAGTTGGCAGGAGAATGTGTGTATTTTATAAGATTATGATGTAGACTTTAATAAGATATAATTTAAGGTAATTAGCTGTTATATTACCCTTTTTCTCATGCATGCAATAACGGCAGGTAAGGGAACGGGTTGTGCTTTAACTTGGTATAATGGTGGAAGTCGGCATGAAAGGGAAAACGACCCGTTAACAGACCCCCGTTGCACTGTACACTTATGCAGAGCAGTTGTATTGGCTTATTCTGCCACTGAGGTACATGAATTTACCTGCATAAGTATGAAAATCTGGGCTAAGCCAAGGCGAAAAAATTACAGCTGAGAGACAAAGAAAACGGTGACAGTATTCCTGGCCTCTTCAGAAGCATTCAGCAAAAATGTATCCTTCTACACAAACTCCTCAGCCAAGGAATTACCGGTAAATTAGAAGTGTTCACCCATAAAGTCAAAGACCCGGGCAGTACCAGCACATGCAGCTATGTTACACCCAGGCCTAGTCATTATGATGTACCACAATGATTGGTGCCAGACGCCCTATTGTTTTTAGTGTTAATGGGGGACACTGATAATAAAGTGTTGCAATCCACACTGTCATTCTCTGCTGACGACACAAACTTCTGCAGAGGTATGGAAACCAAAGAGGATTTTGACCAGTTGGATGAGGACCTCAACAGCATTTACAACTTTGCAAGAATAAATAATTATGGTATTCAGTGTCGATGAATTTGAACTCCTAAGATGTGGAGTTCGATATTGAAGAAAATACTACACAACCTACAAGTGACGGCCAGGAAATAAAGGCAAGCACTCTAGCCATTCATTCAGTGATGACGGTACTTTCAAACTCCACGCCGAAGAAACGCTCAGTAGGACCAAGAAAGCCTTGGGATGAATACGACGAATATTCAAAATCCGGAGAGGCAGAATGCCTGATGACTTTTTGCAAGGCTCTTATCCAGCCTATGTTGAACTGTTGCAGTCAACTGTGGTCCTTTCACAGAATATTACATATACAGCCCTTGAAGCAGTCCAGCATTCCTTCACCAGACATATTCGGTGTATGAAGAACTTAATGTACTGGTAGAGACTGAAAAAGATGGACCTCTACTCCTAATAAAAAGAGTAGGGAGAGATATGTTATCATTTATGCATGGAGGGTGCTAGAAAAACTGGAACAATATTCATCAAGGACAAATGAGACAGTGGCCATTTCACACCAAAGAACTGGTTGCAAGTGCAGCAGAACACTATCCATGCAGTCACTTGCCATGGATAAAACCCTAGTGACTGGAATGCCATTCTGGTCATAAGATATTGAACTCTCTACCAAGAAGCATTAGGGACCTCGCTGACTGATCTGTAGATTCATTCAAATCCCGCTTGGACACTTTCTTGAAGACAATTCCAGATGAGTCATTAGTCCTGGGATGCACGGCACTCTGCACTGCTGTCTATAAAAAACACTGCCAGACCGACTGGACCTGCGCTGCAAGAACAATGCTTTTGAATGCAGAGGTAGATCACGACAACTTTGGGAGAGCAGCCTTAAAGCGTTACCACGTAGGCTATGTATCCGGATGTTGGCTGCTAAGTGACGTCAGCATTTCAGACCTCACAAGCCGTTTATATTTTTTTTGTATCCAACTAAACATTTATAATCTATTACTTTATGTTTTGTAATGATTTGAACTCAGAAGAAAATGGGTTTTCACTGGACAAGCCCTTAATCTTCCCTATCCAGGTTTATGATCCATGACTTAGCTTACTTAAATCTCAGCTATGAATCCAAACCACTTTACTCTGCCTTCACCTCCAGGTATCTGACTCAAATGGTTGGGCGTGGCGAGAGAAGACATTAGCTAGTTTCCTTATTCACCTTTACTGCTTCATAATACATAACTTAATTTACCTTGACCTTCAAATATCTTATTCGGATGATAAGGTGTGGGGAGAGGAGACAGTAGCCAAAATTCCGCCAATCCCGAGGCTACTCATTCACTAGGGGACTGTCCAGTGACCAGAGCCTCAAGCCACTCGAAGTAACAGACTTCCAAAGAGTGTATTTTACATCTTGGGATGAGTACGACTGTGACTGCATTGGGACTTTGAAAGCTGGATTGTGTGTTTGGATATCACAGTGCCATGAATTGTACGAAGGGAAAAGGGGATGAACTGGATGGGTGTGATACTCGGGTTAGTGCTGAGATTGTTTATTAATTTTTCTTTAGCGTGTAGCCAGAAACGTTAGCGAAAATAAAGACATCAGGCTGTATACTGTTTATCTCACTTGCCCAATTTTGTCCACTTGACACAATGGATCAGCCACACAGGGAAAAGTGGTTTATTTTAAGATGCAACAGTTTCGGCCTGACTGGGGTATATAATTTTTACAAACATCGATTGTGTTCTACTGGTGTATAAGTTATTACTCTTTTCCATATGGTGACGTCTTTATTATATTCTTGGTAGCTCTGTGCGATTTGATGAATTTTGAAAAGGTTTTTGAGCAGAAGGTGTTAGATAGGCTCATCAACCCCTTCAACTGAAAAGCCGAATTTACAACTAGCCACACTGACCAGTAGACTATTACTATATAATGTTTTGCAGCTCGGGAGACATTGAACTGAGATGAAGTGAAAATGAAAATCGGCCAGAACAGTGAATCATATTGGATGATATTATTCAGCACGGAGATGTCTTACCAAATTAAATAACATACGTTATTGAATATATTCATTCAGTGTTTCTTGACAAAGCTGCCCCTGAGAACATATAACCCCATCAGTCAGAGGATGTCCTTTTCGCTGCCTTCTTGCTACCACCTGACGATTGTATTTAGCTTATATTAAACTGTGAAGGAAGGTCAAGGGAGACTTGTTTAACCTCTCACGGCGGCAGGTTTCCCAAGTGTTAAATACAATAATGTGATGACAGAAACAACTAAAAAATCATCACATAATCGTGTTTGCTGGTAACGTTCCAAGGTCAGATTGAAACATAGATATTAGCATCACAGAGTCCATGCATCGTTGGCGAGTTACAATGGACAATGTCAGTGAGGATGAATGATACTGTTGTTGGTGCTGGTGTTGTTGGTGCTGTTGTTGGTGGTGCTGGTGTTGTTGGTGTTGGTGTTGTTGATATTGGTGTTGTTGTTATTATAGTAACACCAGGCTCATCTGAACGCGAACACGGCGGACTGCAGGCTGAAACTGGCTTTCTTCTGCAGCTCACCATCCTTCTTCCAGGAATAGGGAGCGAGTTAAGGGACGTTTTCTTTACCGGGGAACGGAGTGCCTGCCCAGTTGATATCAGAACTTGGAAGAACGAAATTAATGAAAAAATACGTGTAATATTTACTGCAGCCTTCTCAGTAGTATTTTGTATATCTGCATACTTCTAATACCAACACTGATCTTATACTCTTTATGCATACTAGAAAACTCCCACTGATGACGTAAGGCATCACCAGAGAACACATTAATCTGGAAAATGAAATCCTTTGATGATAATAAACTACAATGTATCTTTGAGCTGGTACTGTTCAAACTGCAGCAGCAGTCTTCACACTTTCTTCCTCTTTTAACGTATGAAGCAGCCATGTTTAGAGAGAGGTGGACAGTAATAGATGAAACACACACACACACACACACACACACACACACACACACACACACACACACACACACACACACACTGACAACAAGATGCCACGTGTTTATACACCCATACTAATTGTTAATGCCGGAAGCATGTCTGCTGGAGGTCCAGGCCGAACTCAGTAAAAGAAAAAAGAAAAATCCGCCATTAGTTGTCGCACTTAGACACAGGGTGACATTACCTCTGATGGTACTTCCTAGGTTATAGTCAGCTTGATCGTATCTGACAGAGATTTGCGTTCTTTCTGACAAATTAACTGTTACTTACTGACAAAATCAGATGATACTTCATTAACACATTATTTCCTTACCATTTCTTCATAGCCAGCAGCATATTTTACCACTCCTCTCCCATAAAAGCTCAGCATTCAGTGTGGAGAGGCATCAGTTTTTGTCAGACGAAAATTAACTATCTATAGCCATCTCAGCCTTCCACTTCCTCTGCAAGGGAAGCAAGGCAAAGCTGTGAGCCACTCATAAAAGTGCTTGCTACGTAGCCGCGCTGGAATCGCAGCCGTGATGTATAATGTACCTTAGCGATAATTACCATGCAACAGATATTAAAAAACAATAATTTACATCATATGCTGGTACCATTGTTTTAATACGAGGTACCGCTTGTAGCTGCCATTTGTTCTTTTTTAATGAGTTTCGTCGAAACAGTAAGACGCATTATCCTACCCAGTGAATTACCTGCATTGATTGGACTACTATCAATCCATAGTAGGAGTTCGATAGTGGCGTGGGTGGTGGGGAGTCAACAGTTACCATTAAAGTGCTGCATACACTTAAAACATCCCTAGAAAATTTATTATCTGAAATGCATACTGTGACGTTGTTGTGCTACCCCAATCTATCTGATCGACTAGACCCAGCAACCACAGGCAAGCAACCGCCCCTGCGGGGCCGTCCCGTGCGGTGAGCTGATATTCCCATGTGACTGACAGCATCTCGGCACAGCGAGACGCGGCCCTGCGATTGGTGTGGAAGTTTGGTTACTCTGTTTTTTTATTTATTTGTGTGGTATTGATTTACTATAGGAAGCAGAAAACAAAGCTATCGAACTCTGTGTTAGGTTATCATACCAGGTAATGACAAAATAGTGTCCATTTAATGTTTGGTGCAAAATACGATATGTAAAACACTGTCACTGAGGCCTATAACACAGCCTAATATCATTGTCAAGAATATAGCCAACCATCCAAGTACTGAGAAGTTACTTTACACACAGCTTAACGGCACTGAAGAGGAGCCTGCACGTGGTGGCTGTGTTACCCTAAGTGGAGCAGCTGCGACGTTCACCCAGGGGCCAAACCTACTCATACTTCACTGTACCTTGCCGTGGGAAGGACCCTGGCAAGGCGTGTCTGCTACATACAGGTACCGGTTTCTTGCACGGTGTAGGTATTGTTATGTACCTGTAGAACTGCACCATAGAAGCAGTTTCTTACCTGTGGTCGACGGGTTTGCTCGATCAGACACATTGGGGTTCAGCAATAGCAACATGCCATAATTTTGTCGACAGATATACAAAACACAAATAAGCATCAAATGTTTATTGTCACTATTAAGAGTAAACGTGTATGATGGCCAGAGTTTAATTTCCGACCAGACCATCTGTATTACAACTGCCATATATCATTACACAAGACATCGTGATTACTAAGTGCTCAGGACCTCAGTTGTAAGACAAAACTGAGCTATAAAGGTAGACAATATGTTGACATTATATCGAAAGAACTGACTGTCTTATGTACGATGAGATATACGGTATTATGTTGCTTGTAGACTGGGGTCTGGCACCAGGTCTGACAACTACTAAATGATATACTGTTGCAGGTATGACAACTCTCAAAGTCCAGGTGGTAAGTGAAGGGGCTGCTGGGCCTCATCCGTGAAGAGTTGGTGCAGTGGGTGACGAGCCTCAACAATGAAGGGTTAGTGCACTGGCTGGCGGGCCCCATCCGTGACGGCTTTGTGTTGTGGGTGGAGGGCCTCAACCGTGATGGGTTCGATAAGTGGAGTGAGTGGTGGGTTTGAGCCATGAAGAGTTAGTGCAGTGAATGTTTTTTTTTTTTTTGGTGTGCGTGTGTGTGTGTGTGTGTGTGTGTGTGTGTGTGTGTGTGTGTGTGTGTGTGTGTGTGTGCGTGGGTGCAGTGGACGGCGGTCCTCAGCCGTGAAGGGTTTGGTTGGCATAGTGGGTTGTTGTCCTCAGCCGTGAAAGGTCTGGTTAATGCAGTGGGTGGTGGAGATCAGCCATGAAGGGACTGGTTAATGCAGTGGGTGGTGGTGGTCAGCCATGAAGGGACTGGTTAACGCAGTGGGTGGTGGTGGTCAGCCATGAAGGGACTGGTTAATGCAGTGGGTGGTTGCGGTCAGCCATGAAGGGACTGGTTAATGCCGTTGGTGGTGGTGGTCAGCCATGAAGGGACTGGTTAATGCAGTGGGTGGTGGTGGTGGTCACGAATGAAGGGACTGGTTAATGCAGTGGGTGGTGGTGGTGGTCAGCCATGAACGGTCTGGTTAATGCAGTGGGTGGTGGTGGTCAGCCATGAAGGGACTGGTTAATGCAGTGGGTGGTGGTGGTGGTCAGCCATGAAGGGTCTGCTTAATGCAGTGGGTGGTGGTGGTCATCCAAGAAGGGATGGTTAATTCAGTGGTTGGTGGTGGTCAGCCATAAATGGTCAGCGACAGAAGACTGTGACAGCCTGATAGGTGGGTTCCCTCCGCCTGAACTACCGTAGTTCTCCGTCACAGCCTCACCCTCACCACCACCCCCACCGCCTACACTACCTGATTACCCACCCACCAGCCCAGGGTCCAAGCCATTATTAGCATTGTTTCCGTTGTTTGTTCCAGTGTTCCATTGTGTCCAGAATTGTTACCGTTGTTTGTTCCAGGGTTGTTTCCATAATTTGTTCCAGAGTTGTTTCCATTGTTTGTTCCAGAGTTGTGTCCATTGTTTGTTCCAGAGTTGTGTCCACTGTTTGTTCCAGAGTTAGTTCCATTGTTCATTTAGTGGTGGTTCCATTGTTCGTTCCAGAGTTAGTTCCATTGCTCGTTTCAGATGTCGTTCCATTGTTCAATCAGTGGTGGTTTCAGTGGTCGTTTCAGTGGTTGTTCCATTGGGTGTTCCACCACAGCCTCTGCCTCTGCCTCTGCCTCTGCGTCTTCTTCGCGCCTGCCTTCTCTGCCTCCTCCTGGTTGAGTTCTCACAGCTGAAGTATAAGAAAATTATGCTATTGACTGTCAATGTAGCCATCTTTTTGTATCTATACCTGTTTGTTGCCTGACAGCATTTTATGAGGTAGACCTCCACCGATCCCTTTGCCTGGGCTCTCTAAGCTGTACTATAGGAGAAAATTATTTTTTGGGCCATGTATTTGTCTGTCTCTGTATTTACTTATCTCTGTGTAGCAAGACGTAGCGAGTATTGAGGAGTGGCCTGCCGATAATCTCTCTACTTGGGTTCCCATACCTTGCGTGTTTGGAAAAAATGGTATTCTGATTGTGTGTCTGTGTGTGTATTATATATATATATATATATATATATATATATATATATATATATATATATATATATATATATATATATATATATATAATTGTGTGTGTGTGTGTGTGTGTGTGTGTGTGTGTGTGTGTGTGTGTGTGTGTGTGTGTGTGTGTGTGTGTGTGTGTGTGTGTGTGTGTGTGTGTGTGTGTGTGTGTGTGTGTGTGTGTGTGTGTGTGTGTGTGTGTGTAACTCTATTTTTTTTAATGCAAAGAAGAAGCTACCAATGCCAGGAGCTCGCAAACCATTCCTTCCAAGAAAAAAACAGAAACAATTAGAAAGAGAGCCAAATTCAAGATCCGTTCATTTCAAGATGCGTCAACACACTGCATTTGAAAGACTCAGGATCATAGGATGCAGGAAATGTTGACAGAGGCAATCAGTTTCAGAGATGACCTGTTGTATATATGAAGGACTGGGAGCAACAGCTAATTCTTGCATGAGAAATTTGGACAGAAAAGAGATGAGTGTTTATTACTAGACGGGTGCTAGGTGACCGTGGTTGTGGTGGAGGGATCCAAACAAATAGATCAGAGGAGCAATGACCATCGAATTAACGATAAAAAAGAGATAAAGATGCAACAGTGCAGTGAAGAGACAGAGGATGAAGGGAGATAATAAGAGAAGGAGAGTTAATGAGACAAAAAGCTTTTGACTCCACCTTGTTAATCTGCTATTTCTCAATCTATTGCCAGGTGCCTTAATCCCGTAAGGGGTGGCCATAAGCAAATTGCCTCCATGTCGCCCTGTTCCCCGCCATTTCACTGCCGTACTCCCAGCTCACACCCCCTCTCCCATATACCTCTCCACTCCATCTCTCCATCTCATCCTTGGCCTTCCCCTCCTTATCCCCCCCTTCCACCTCACTCACTTACATTCTCCTCGTCAGTCTCTCGTTCTCCATCCTCTCCACATGGCCAAACCACCTCAGTGTGTTTCGCCTAACGCTTCTTATCACATCCACATCCACACCACAATGCTCCTTCACTTCCTCATTTGTCAGTCTGTCTCTCCATGTGACTCCACATGCTCTTCTCAGATAACTCATTTCCACTGCTCTCACTCTTGACTTGTTTCCCTTCAACAAGGTCAAAGCTTCACTTCCATACCTTAGAATTGGTATCACTGTAGTAATACAGTAACTTTTTCACTTCCATGCTCACTTCCCTGTTTCTTATCACCGCTTTCAAAGAGCCAGCAACCTTTTATCCTTGCTGTACCCTTTCAAGCACTTCACCCTCTAAAATTACATCCTTACTCATCACACTACCCAAGTATGTACTTAAATGCACTCACATTTTCCATTTCCTCCTCATCCAACCTCACTGAACATTCGGTGACTTCATGTCTCTCGAAGACCATAACTTTACTCTTTCCTACATTCACCTTTAGATTCCGTTTCTTACACACTCTTCCAAACTCATTCACCAAGCCTTGCAGCTCCCCTTCGTCTTCACTGAACAACACAGAGTCATCTGCAAACAACAGTACAGGGAGTTTCTGAACACTGCCCTCTCTCATTAGGGCCGCTCCAACATCCACTGTCCTACGTTGTATCTCTTTTATAACCCCATCCAGATACAGACTGAACAACCATGGAGACATGACACATCCCTGCTTCAGTCCATCCTTCATATAGAGAAATTCACTTACTTCACTATCCACACGCACTCATAGCACCCTCACACAAACTCTTCGCGGCATTCAGCAACTTCCTGTCTACTCCATAATTATTCTTAATAGTCTCCACAATCCTTGTCTATCCACCCTGTCATATGCTTTCTCCAAATCCATGAAGGCCGCATACAACTTCTTTCCCTTCTCTAGAAACTTTCCCATTAAAGACCTAAGAATGTATATCTGATCTACACAACCTTTTCCCTTCTTAAAACCTCCCTGTTCTTCTCCAACTAATTCCTCTGTTATTTCTCTAACTCTGTCAATAAGTTTCGTACCATATACTTTCCTATTACACTAAGATGACAAATACTCCTATGGTTACAACACATTTTATTTTCCCCCTTTGCTCTGTACAATGGGAAAAAATATATCTCCGGGACTTTACCTTACCGTCTTCCTAGGCCAATCTGCATATCTACATCCGTTCTACTACTACTGTATCTCTCCCCCATGCTTCAGCATTTCACCACACACTCCATCAATTCCTGGGGCGTTCCCCATTTTAACTCTCTTCATTGCTTCGACAACTTCCATCTAACTGATTTCTTCCTTTCTTCTCACATCCCTCATTTTCTCAACCATTCCCCAGCCACTTATACTAGCATTACTTTCATTCTCTGTGTTCAACAGTTCCTTAAAGTGTTCTCTCCATCTGCTCAGTTTTTCTCCCACCTACACTAGTAATCTACCATTTTTATCTTTCACTCCCCGACTAACTTCTTTATTAACCTGTCTAGCTTTCTTTACCTCTTTCAAGAACATTTTTCTACATTCCCTCGATTTTACACTCAAATTCCTTCCAAACTCCTCATCCACTCTCTTCTTATTCTCTTCTACTATCTTTTCGCCTCTCTCTTCTTCTCTACCTATACTTCTCTCTTCCATCTCTCAACTTCCTCCACACCACTACTTTTCATCCACACAGATATCTTAACAGAGCCATGTATACTCCACTCACTAAACATGTGTGTCTTCCGGGGGCCAGGGTGGGTAATGTAACAGAGACAGTTTCAAATATCATGAAGGATAGTGGAGACAAACGCACTGTGTGCCTAAGTGTAGGAGGCAATGATATTAGTAGGCGAAAGAGTGAGGTACTGTGGCAGCAGTACAAGGATAAGTTAGGGAAGGTTAGGGAAAGGGGAGGGACCCCTGTAGTACTCGGTGTGCTGCCTAGAAAGCGGGTTAGGAGAGAGTGGTTGAACAGGGCAATAGGTTTTAATTGCCGCCTTGAAAGGTATTGCAAAGATAACGCAATACCTTTCATAGACAGCTGGGACCGGTTTTCTGGTCGGAGTGACTTGTATAGTTGAGATGGGACTTATCTTACCAGGCAGGGAGTTACTGTTTTAGCTGGAATGATGGATAGGGAGTTAGAGGGTTTTTTTTTTTCGAGGTTGAGAAGTAGATGTACAAGAAGTTGCGGCAATTACACTCAGAAATCAGTATTATCATGTTTGGATAGATGCATCAAGACTTGCAAAAGTAAGAACAACAGTTTAGCCATTAGTGTAGATATATCCACTCAGGCATCTCAAAATGAGCAGGCGATGATAGAGGACAGAACAAGCGATGATAGAGCGGCGATAAGTGACAGTACAAAAAATTATTTTATTAGTAAAGAGTTTCCCAGTCAGAGACAAAATAAAAAATAGTAAGTCCCAAGGTAGAGACAACTACTCGCAATAACCTGAAAGTGTACTACACAAACAGCCGGAGTTTACGTAATAAAATGGATGAACTGAGGGCTTTACTTTGTACAGAGAAAAATAGACATTGCTGTTATTAGTGAAACTTGGATGAATTCAGACACTCGAGAATTTTTAGCAGAATATCAGATAAAGGGCTATAATATTTTTGTGTTAAACGGTCAGGGAAGACAGGGGGGCGGGGTAGCTATTTATGTAAAGGATTCATTAAACTGTTACAATGAAGCAGACATTAAAGTAAATAGGGACAGAGAAAGTGTCTGGGTTGAAATGAGTAACAATAGGGAGAAATTAGTCTCAGGAGATATTTACAGATCTCCAAAATTAAGTAGAGCAGATAGTAAATACCTTTGGGAGGAAATTAGGAAAGCGTCACAGTCCAGCTTAGTAATAATTGTAGGGGACCTTAATTTGCCAAGGATAGATTGGGGAAACCAGACAGGGGATGCAGAGTCAGAGGAATTTCTAGAGGTAATGCAGGATAATTTCCTTTATCAGTATATCATGGAGCCCACCAGAGGTAATAATATACTAGATTTAGTTTTAGCTAATAAAGAAAAAGTCATTAGTTATATAGAGGTTGGTGGACGTCTTGGTAATAGCGATCATGAAGAAAATAAGTTCAAACTTATTTGGGATGCCTATTCCACTGAAAATCCCTCCACCGTTCCTAATTTTCGTCTAGGAGATTTTGATGGATTAAGAGCTTATTTTAGAACGGTATTCCATAGGGAGAATAGCTATTTTAGGGAGTGCCGGTGCAGTGGGGAACCCCAGGTCATAGGTGAGGGGCAGGAAATAGGTTGGAATGTGCCCCAGGTCTACAGGGAGGGTCAGGTTCCAGGTGGAAGTGTAGCTCTCGTGATGAGGATTGACTCAGGTCCAGTACCAAGCAGACGTTCGGCCAGTGAGAAATATAACGAGTTAGTAAATATAATACACTGAGGCTAAGATAGATATCTCCCTTCAAAACCGTTTAGAACGAATAATTCAGACGCAACATGGTTAAACAACCAGATTAAAATCTCTCATAAGCCAAAGGAAAGGAATATATAGAAAAATACAACAAGGAGAGGAACACTTACGTAACCGGTGCGCAGTTTTAAATAGAGAAGTAAAGAGGGAAATAAGGAAAGCAAAGAGAAGTTATGAATTTAAGGTTGCTAGTGAATCGAAAGAAAACCCCAAGAGTTTTTATCAAATGTACCGCACGAAAAGTAAAGATAGGATAGGACCACTCAGAACAGAATCAGGTGACATTACCAGTGAAGATAAAGAAATGTGCTCCATCCTGAATAATTATTTCATATCAGTATTCACCAAGGAAAATCTAGACCTGGTCCCTCAAGCAGCAAATATTTACGATAAGAATACGGAAAATAATCTTAGTAAAATAAACATTAATAAGGATGACGTAGTGAAAGAAATTAATAAGTTAAAACCTCAAAAATAGCCAAGTCCGGACGATATATATGCAAAAATTATAAAAGAAACCGAAGAAGAATTATGTCAGCCACTTTTAACGATATTTAATGACTCTTTAATTTCAGAAAAAGTTCCAGAGGCGTGGAAGACCCCAAACGTAGTGCCCATCTTTAAAAAGGGTGATAAATCAGCTGCGTCGAATTATCGTCCGATAAGTCTAACGTCAATAGTAGGAAAAATATTAGAGTCAATTTTAGCAATAAAAATTAGAGAACACTTAGAAAGATTTAATCATATAAATGAAAGTCAGCACTTATTCAGGTAAGGACGATCCTGCCTCACAAACTTGTTGCCATTCTACTCGGAGGTCTATGAGGCAGTAGATAGCGATAAAGCTTACGATATTATTTATCTGGACTTTAGTAAAGCTTTTGATAGGGTCCCACATGAATTTTAGTTAGAAAGGTTCGAGCACACGGTATAGACGGCGATAACTTAAAATGGATAGAATCCTGGCTAAAAGGACGAAAGCAGAGAGTATTAATAAATGTAACTAAATCGGATTGGGGATTAGTAACGAGCTGTGTACCCCAGGGTTCAGTACTCGGTCCCTTATTATTTATTATATGTATAAATGATCTACACTTAGGAGTCACTCCTCCTCCTCCATTTCATTTGAACCTTGACTCTTACCACCACAAAGTGGTGGTCAGAAAGTCATCTCCCCTAACTTCTAGAAGCTCCTTCATCCATTATACACCTTCTCATCGTATCATCCACACACACAGAATCAATCACTGCCGTCCGTTCATTCAGTTCAACACCGACCCGTCTAATGACATGCCATGTATACCTTTGGATCATTTTGTGTCTGAAGAGAGTATTGGCTATTTCTGTCTATCTATCTATCTATCTATTGCCAGACACCTCAATCCCGTCTGGGGTGGCCACAAACAAATCGCCTCCACGTCTCCCTGCCCCCCGCCATTTCACTGCCCTGCTCCCAACTCACACACCCCTCTCTCATATACCTCTCCACCCCATCCCTTCATCTCATCCTCGGCCTCCCCGTCACTCTTCCCCCTTCCACCTCACTCACATACACTCTCTTCGTCAGTCTCTCACCCTCCATCCTCCCCATATGGCCAAACCACCTCAGCGTGTTCCTCATAACGCTTCCTATCACATCCACATCCACACCACAAAGCTCCTTTATATCCTCATTCGTCAGCCTGTCTCTCCATGTGACTCCACAGGCCCCTCTTAAATAACTCATTTCCACTGCTCTCACTCTTGACTTGTGTCCTTCCAACAACGTCCAAGCTTCACTTCCATACGTTAGAGTTGGTATCACAATACTGTCATTTAGTAACTTTTTCACTTCCATGCTCACTTCCCTGTTTCTTATCACTGCTTTCAAGGAACCAGCAACCTTTCTTCCCTGCTGTACCCTTTCAAGCACTTCACCCTCCAAACTTCCATCCTTACTCGTACTCATCACACTACCCAAGTACTTAAACGTACTCACATTTTCCAATTCCTCACCATCCACTCTCTCTGTACATTCACTGACTTCACCTCTCTCAAAGACCATCACTTTACTCCTCCCTACATTCACCTTTAGATTCCGTTTCTTACACACTCTCCCAAACTCATCCACCAAGCCTTGCAGCTCCGCTTCGTCTTCACTCAACAACACAGTATCATCTGCAAATAACAGTACAGGGAGTTTCCAAACACTATCCTCTTTCACCAGGGCCACTCCAACATCCACTACCCTACCTTGTACCTCTTTTATTACCCCATCCATGTACAGATTGAACAACCATGGAGACATGACACATCCCTGTTTCAACCCAACCTTCAAAGAGAAAAATTCACTTAGTTCACCATCCACACACACTGCAGCCTTAGCACCATCATAAATACTCTTCACAGCATTCAACAACTTCCCATCTACTCCATATATTATTATTACTTTCCACAATCCTTGTCTATCCACTCTGTCATATGCTTTCTCTAAATCCATGAAAGCCGCATACAACTTCTTTCCCTTCTCTAGAAACTTTTCCACTAAGGATCTAAGAATGAATATCTGATCTACACAACCTCTTCCCTTCCTAAAGCCTCCCTGTTCTTCTCCAACTAATTCCTCTGTTCTTTCTCTAACTCTGTCAATAAGTATCCTACCATACACTTTTCCTATTATACTAAGAAGACAAATGCCCCTATGATTACCACACACTTCTTTTTCCCCTTTTCCTTTGTACAAGGGAATAATTATACTTGACTTTCAATCCTCCGGGACTCTACCTTCTTCCTAGACCAATCTGCACATCTTCCACATCCATTCTACCACTATCTCTCCCCCATGCTTCAGCATT
Organism: Coenobita brevimanus; assembly: GCF_032717465.1. NCBI lineage: Eukaryota > Metazoa > Arthropoda > Malacostraca > Decapoda > Coenobitidae > Coenobita > Coenobita brevimanus. Next base: position 39,998,600 of record NC_137006.1, on the reverse strand, counting down.
TCACCACACACTCCATCAATTCCTTGGGCTTTCCCCAATTTAACTTTCTTCATTGCTTCCACAACTTCTATCCTACTGATTTCTTCCTGTCTTCTCACCTCCCTCCTTCTCCCAGCCATTTCCCAGCCACTTATATTTGCATTACTTCCATCCTGTATGTTCAACAATTCCTTAAAGTGTTCTCTCCATCTGCTCACTTTTTCTCCCTTCTCCACTAGTAATATACCATTTTCATCTTTCACTCCCCTGCTAACCTCACTTCCACCCTGTCTTACTCTCTTCACCTCTTTCCAGAGCATTTTCTTACAGTCCCTCCACTTTACACTCAAATTCCTTCCAAATTCCTCATCCACTCTCTTCTTACTCTCTCTTACTAATCTTTTCACCTCTTTCTTTCTACATATAACTCTCTCTTCCGCCTCTCAACTTCTTCCATGTCCCTATTTCTCATCCATTCACTGTATGCTTTCATCTTTTGTGCCACAGCCTGTCTCACCTCTTCATTCCACCACGCTGTTCCTTGCACCCCCCTCTGTCTTCTATTCCTCCCACACACCACATCACATGCTGCACATATTTCTTCTGTAAATATCCTGCACACACCTTCCATGTCCCCCATCTGCTCCAATTCATATTTGCCCAATCGTTCCTCCACTTCTCTCTCATACTCTGCCTTTTTCTCATCCTCTTGTAACCTTTCCACTCTCCTTGCAACTACTCCTTCCTCTCGTCTTTCCCTTCTTCTATTCCTCCATCTTACTTGGATCCTAATTCTAGCCACCACCAAGTAGGGATCAGAAAGTCCACTCCCCCAACCTCTATAAGCTCTTGCATCCATTACACATCTTCGCATCCTTTCATCCACACACACATAATCAATCATTGCCTTCCTTTCATTCAGTTCACCACCCACCCTTCTCATCACTCGCCATGTATACCTGTGGATCATTTTATGTCTGAAGAGGGTATTGGCTATCACCAACCCTCTCCCAGCACAAATGTCCACTAACGCACTGCCATTCTCATCTATCTCAGCAGGCACACCCCACTCACCAACTATTCCATCCACCTTCACATTCCCTACTTTACCATTCATATCACCGATCAAAAACACTCTCTCATTCCTTCCAAACTTTTCCATACACACTTCCACATTTGTCCAGAACTCTTCTCTCACTCTGCTAGCACGATCTTGCGTTGGCGCATACACACACACAATCGCCCACATTTGTATTCCAACTTTCAACTTTACCCACACAACTCTTGACCCAACTGATCCATACTGTCTTATGCTCTTCTTCCATCTTTTACTCACAACTATACATACTCCTTCCTTTGCCCTCTCATTCTCACCTACTCCTGCACATATACCCCATTGACACTCCCATTCTCTCACACTTTCTCCTCTCCATTTTGTTTCAGTTATTCCACATACATCCACTTTCTCACCCTCAGCACCTGGACAATCTCTCTCTCTTTCACCTCATCATTCGCTCCTCTTACATTCCATGAAGCCATTACCAAGTCCTTTGTCCGGTCCTGGGTCGTCATCGTTAAGTCAGTCCTTGTCTGAGGCTTCTTTTTTGTTTTTTTAGTTAGTTGTTTTCCGGGGAGGGCATTAACCCTCCGCCAACCCTTTTAGTCGCCTTTTACGACAAGCAGGGATACTGGGGGAGTAGTCTTGAAAAAAAAAAAACTTCCCCCAGGGGGACTATGAAATTATTTATTTAGATACCAAGGGAAATTATTGTTTAATGATCTAAATTCTGAATGCATAAAAAAAAAAAAAAAGCTAACCACCACGAGAAAAGACCAATTAGCAAGCTTGTCCCCGGGTCTGTCATACCAGCTTATCACAAACAAATGTAAAGTAGTTACAGCGAACAAAGATAATATGCCTTCCCACCAGTGTATCATTTTATGCCTCTTTTATCCAGCGAATGCTAAGTATGATTCTTAAGTATGATATAGGGAAGGCTGATCACATAACTATCTTTTCATTGCACTGAATGAGCTCTCCACGACCCAGCTGTTTCCTCCAGTCTCATGTTACCCTACTATCTACATCAGAATCTCCCTAAGGGACTGAAAAGGGAGGCTGCCAGAGGTCGGGCAGAGTGGATAATCGCCATTAGGTGACCAAGGCCGACGCATGAGAGAATGATGGAGCCTTTATAAACGATACAAACGAAACGATCAGTCACAATTTGTCATATTTTCCGGCATATTGTCTCATACATTCGACCTTCACAACGACTCAAACAATGTCTTTTGTAATCGTCAGTCACAGTGTCAGGTACAATTGCCCTCTAAAATTTTCAAGCACAATGTCCACTACAATCGTTCATCACAATTTTGTACCACAATGTCCAAGAAAATATCTGACACAGTCTATTACAATGCATCTCAGTAATCTGTTCCGCATTCCACATTTCCATCAGCATATCAGTCGCAGTCACCCACAGTAATAATGCAAATTTTTTCACAAATAATTTCAGGTGATCACAACATCACTGTCCCCAAGACTTACGCAGATAGTGTTAAAGTAATTGGCCGCTAATGTATGTGGAGATACTGAATTATATAGTACATTTATGTGATCTTTTAACGAACGAGATACAGGTATTTCTTGCTGTATTTTTTAAAGAGCAATGGTTTATTTTAAGGCTGACGAATATTGGGAGGAGCTAAGTATTATTGGAAAGTAAACTCTTGACTATGAATACTTCTTCTTCGATATGTTCCTGTCACCTATGGATAAGTTAACTCAGCCCAGCAACTATACATTATTTGATTGAGCTGTGCAGCTGAAATGTATGTGGAGAGTAGGGTGTGTTTGATTCGCGGCTGCTGATTGGTCGCCGATGATGTAAATCTAAAGCTCTTCTTATTTTAACACATATATATTTATATATTTTAATTGCTTGCAATATGAAGTAAGCGGCCAGTTTAAATTTGGAATAATATCCGAAGCTAAAGAGGTCAAAATTAGCTTTAAAATTTACTGTTATCAAAGAAAATTAATGTTGATTGTGAAGTTTTATATAACGATGAGTGACGTTTGAAGTAAATGATCAACCCACGGTGTACATCCACGTCCGCATGTTGCACTAGTATCCACCCATGGCGTACACCTACGTCCATATGTTGCACGACAGTAAATGCCTGCATTTATGTTAATGACGTCATCGGCGGCCAATCAGCAGCCGTGGATCAAACACCCTACATGCCCTATACATCTCAAGTGCACAGCTCAATCAAATGAACTATAACTATTCCAACTGGGGGGGTTTCAGCACAGTCTTTTGTTAATGCTGTCAGTACGAGAGGTTTCCAAAGCCTAGTAAAATTGTCTGGAGGCAACAAGGCAATTGTATAAAGCATTAATGGGGTTAAATGTGGAATTCGTCATTACAGTTGCAGTATTCATAATAAATACACAAATATCAGTTAGAAGACTTAGGTCCGTATCGTTGTCGGATAAGGAAGGTCTCCAACACCTCTTCTTAAGCAATATATTTTGCTTATTATACCTTGCCGTCCTCTCCAGTCTCAAAAAATTCTAATATAACCATACTCTGCATAAAAACGTACTCAGTGATATCAGCCAGCCATGTCCAAAAATAAATCGGTAAAGAAGAGGTGTTAGGGAGGTTCTCTAACCAACCAGAAAACGAGGTTTAGAGTAATGCCTATCAACTGTGCGGGGGTTATTAAGGCAGACAAGTTTTCTTCAGTCACAGTCGTCTTCAAGAATACTACACGCAATAATCGAGCTTCTATACAAATTCTCAGTTGTACAGATAAATTAACAAAGACGTAATGAAAACAAACTTATATATTCCTTGTGGAATTCAAAATACATAGAACTGCTAAGTGGAATCCAAAATACACAGACCTGCAAATGGTGTCCAGAACACCGTTAAGAAGCGGGATTTGCAATTAGGTGCTCGAGAAGCTTCTCGGCTTTTCCCGTATCGTAGGTTTCGGTACGAGTCAGAGTTGCCAGTTTGCCTGCTGTTTGTGAGTGTAGTTATTTCGTAAGTTATGCATTAATTTTTATGCTGTTTTTCTCAATAATGTTTTATTTACGTGATTGTTTGTTAAATTATGTGATTGATATTAAGTTTATATGGTAAATAATTTACAGTGTTATGTAATGTAAGAAAACTCTTGCATGTTTTGGTTATCTCCGAGTTGGTAATTGTGCTCTCGCTCTCTAGAATACACCAGAACTGTGGAGAAGTAGATCATTCTCGAACAATGCAAGCTTACATAAGGATGGATAAGAGACTAGAAAAAGTTCAGTTGGTTTTCGGTTCAGTCTGAGTGTAGTGCAGTGTCAATTTGCAGCCTAAAATTTGGGTACTTGTGAAAACACTGTTGCCAAGCATTAAATGTAATAACAGTGAAGTGTTGTCAAGTATTACGTGTAATAACAGCGAAGTGTTGTCAAGCAGTTAGTGTAATAGAAGTTAGTAAAGTTTTTATAGCTCCAGTGCTTGTGAGAACAGTGAAGTTGGAAAGCATTAAGTGGAATAATTTGGAAAATAAAGACAGTGAACTTTAAGAAGCCAGTGTTTAGTTTCGCCTCAGCTGATCTTGTGTGCTGTACACCGAAAGGCTGACCATAAGGACAACTCACTGGGCAACGTCCTTCCTGTACTGAACTACTGCGTTGGAGCCTGTTACAGTGTGGGGACGCGTACACAACAATACGTAGACTTACAAGTGGAATTCTAAATACTTATACCTGCAAGAGGACTCCAAAATCCATACACCTACAAGTGGAATCCAAAATACACAGACCTGCAAGTGGAATTCCGAAAACATAGACCTACAAGTGGAATCCAAAATACATAGACCTGCACACTGAATCGAGAATACGAAGATCTGCAAGTGGAAAAGAATGACGCTTCTCAACTACTGTAATTGTACCACAGACTCTTAATATCATCAGCAAGTTTGTGTGGGTATCATGTTGTACCGTTTAACCGGCATACAAAGAACAGTGAGAATATACGCTACCTTGGCTTCGTAACTGGTGGGTGCTTCTTTATCTGGAGTCTAGTACCCTTATGGCAAAATATTTTATCAACAGGTAGTCTTAACTCTTAGGTCATGTCCATAACAAATGCTTGCTGGCACGGGCGGGAGTTCTGCAAAATTTTATTCCAAAGTAGTTCTCGCTCGTCCCCGCCTGTGCTAGAAAGATTTTGGAGTGGACGTGGCCTAAGATGATGAATGGTCACTCCTGGCTATATAAAATCGTCTAATGGTAAGAAAGAATGAGATAGTTAAGATTTCTGATGTGCTGAAACGGTTTGATTGAGACATAGAGTTACAGATGTGTTTTTACTCAGGTACGAAGCTGTGAGAGATGAAATTACCATGTGACTGGTTGAGATACAGAGAATAAAGTGCGATAATCTTCCCCTCGTGGGATTTATTTTTACATGAGGGACGAGGGACGTAGAAAGACTCTATACTCACCTTTCCTTGTCTTTCCTACAACACAAATCTTAGTAACGAAAGGAATGTTACCGTAAGTTATACTGTGGCAGTACCGAGTTACGTACCGGATGGAGGAGACTACCGGAGAAGTGGACAGCTGACATTCGACCACACCGTCTTCACACCTGTACAGGGAGGCCAAGAGCTGTACCAGGTTGGGAACTATATATATATATATATATATATATATATATATATATATATATATATATATATATATATATATATATATATATATATATATATATATATATATATGGGTTGTGTTGTTGGCAAAAGGGACATCGTGGCATTTCTATCTGAGCGATATATTTTGCTTATTGCTCCGCAGTATTCCCTTGTATGCTATAATTTACATCAATAATATCCGAGAGCATGGCAATATATATATCTATCTATCTATCTATCTATATATATATATATATATATATATATATATATATATATATATATATATATATATATATATTGTTACGGAACAGAGAAAGATAATGTACACTTTAAGTGAGAATACTAAAAATCACTACTGTCCCGTAAAGTTCCAGGTTCAAAACAAGAGTTAGGTAAAATTACAAGTTAAAGTTTAATGCTCAAACTAACAACAAAACATTCAGGACTCATAAGGATAATGTAATGGCAAAAACAGGTTAAATATATGGTTAACTGCAATAGCCTCTATTAACACGAAATTAGCATGAGTAAATTTATCTAAGTCAGCCCTGATAAAATGAGAATACCAGATAATACTCAGTGAATGCAAGATATATTATTACAGATACAAAATATTATTAATAAGGGCTGACACCCAAAACACATGAATCACAAAAACCTAACTAGGCCTAAGAATTAACACCTTACGCTACACAGTACAAGAAAAAATGCAATAACACTTATACTCAAATTACACAGCTGCTAGATGGTTGGAGACTTCCTGAGCACTCACAATAATAACAACTGTACAGGGGAGGACAGAGATGTGAACAAAATGAGGAGTAGATCTAAGTGGCCATAATGCAGAGACTGAGCTCATTATATAGGGGCCGGCAGAGCTTGATACAACTTGTAAGAAGGACGCGCAAATGAAGCCATGGGGACAAAGAGTTGACAATCCTGCTCTGAACAACAGAAAGAACGACTTACTTTACTATAAGGGTAGAGAGGGGGAGTGAGTTAGAACACGCTCGTGATCAAACATGCAGCATACTGTACGTTAGAATTACACAAAGGATGATGAAATCATAGGCTATGTAACATCTCCCCACAAAGAAAAAGAAATTTACAAAGAAAATTTCTTATTACTCTAAAACAATCTGTCTAAAGTCTAGATAAGCAATCTGCAATAACATTTTCTTTCCCCTTGACATGTTGTATGTCTAATGAATACTCCTGAAGAAGTAGACTCCATCTTGTCAATCTCTGATTTTTATCTTTAAACTTACTAAGGAATTTCAGTGGGTTATGATCGGTATATATGACTATGGGGTCAAAACCAGAACACAAATAAAATGAAAAATGCTGTAAACCCAAAATCAAGGCCAAAAGCTCTTTCTCAATAGTTGAGTAGTTCTTTTGAGGTGGAGTGAACTTCTTACTGTAATAAGATACAGGGTGTTCAATACCCTGATCATCCTCTTGCAGCAAAACAGCCCCAGCTCCTGTTTCACTTGCGTCAGCAGCCATCTTAAAAGGCTTAGCAAAATTTGGAGTAGCGAGCACTGGCTGACTTAATAAGATAGCTTTAAGTTTGTTGAAAGAGGATTCATAGTTATCGGTCCAGACAAATTTAACTCCCTTTTTCAGTAGGTCTGTAAGTGGTGATACAAGAATTGAAAAGTTAAGAACAAATCTCCTGTAATAACCTACCATTCCCAAAAATCTTTGTAGCTCTTTCCTACTTTTAGGTCTGGGAAGATCACTTATAACCTGAACCTTAGCTCCTGGTGGTGCAACATGTCCATCACCAATTACGTAGCCAAGGTACTGAACTTTAGCTTGACCAAACTCACACTTTGATAAATTAGCTACAAGATTAGCCTGAACCAAACACTCAAGAAATTTACTGACATGGCATAAGTGATCTTTCCAGTTGTCACTGAAGATTAATACATCATCAATATAAACAACACATCCTGCCAAACCCTCTGTTACAACATTCATGAGCTTCTGAAATGTGGCTGGTGCATGGCATTACAGAACATGCAAAAGTCTTTCCTAGTGTTACAAAACATGAGATCTCCCTAGCACGTTCAGTCATAGGTACTTGCCAGTATCCCTTTAACAAATCAAACTTACTTATGTACCTAGCCTTTCCGATCTTGTCTATGCAATCTTCCACGCGAGGGAGAGGGTAAGTGTCTGTTTTGGTTATCTGATTAACACGTCTGTAGTCGATGCAAAGCCGCTGTGACCCACCTGGCTTAGGGACTAGAGTGACAGGAGAACTCCACTCGCTCTGACAGGGCTCAATCATCTTGTGGTCCAACAGGTAGCCAAGCTCCTTCTGGATGAGAGGAACTTTCACTGGGTTCACACGGTAAGGAGGCAATTTAATTGGCTTTGCGTCTCCAACATTGACATCATGCATCAACACAGTGGTTCTTCCTGGAGTAGCACGGAACACTTGCGGGTACTCCTGCAGTAATGCCGAAAACTCCTGCCTTTCCTCGGGAGCTAGATGAGAAAGCTTAGTCTGGAGATCATTCATGATATCAGGATTCTTCCCCAAACAATCACTCAGGCTCATGCTGCATGGGAGAGCTTCACTTGCAGACTCGGGTGGAACAGCTACAATGCAGACTGGGTTATTTTCGTCCCGCCTGTGATATAACTTTAGCATGTTGATGTGACAAAGTTGCTTGTTCTTTCTACGATCTGGTGTGGCGATGACATAGTTGACATCACTGAGTTTCTTCTCCACGAAATAAGGACCACTAAACTTGGCTTGAAGAGGTTGCCCATGCACCAGTAGCAGAATCAAAACCTGATCTCCTGGCTGAAAGTGGCATAACCTGGACTTCCTATCATACCAAGTCTTCATCTTCTCCTGAGCAGCTCCTAAATTCTCTCTTGCCAGCTGTAAAGCAGTGGACAGCCGTTCTTTGAACTTCATCACATACTCCAGCAGGTTGACGTCATCTTCCTCCGACAGGCAGCATTCCTTGAGTAGCTTAAGGGGTATTCTTACTTCATGGCCAAACAGTAGTACAAAAGGTGAGAAGCCCAGTGATTCATTTGGAGATTCTCTTGCGGCAAATACAACAAATGGAAGACCTTTATCCCAGTCTTTCTGATGTTCCAAACAGTATTTCTTGAGCATCGATTTGAGTGTTTGATGATATCTCTCCAACGCTCCTTGGGTCTGGGGATGGTAAGCTGAAGACGTGATCTGGGTGATGCCCAACTCTTTCAGAGACTGCTTGAAAACATTTGACATGAAATTACTTCCCCGGTCTGACTGTACCTCCTTGGGCAAACCAAATTTTGTGAAGAACCCTAGCATTTCCTTAACCACGTTCTTTGCTGAGATATTTCTAAGTGGAATGGCTTCAGGATAACGAGTAGCCATATCAATCAGGGTCAACACATAAGAAAATCCTGAAGAAGTCTTAGGAAGAGGGCCCACAATATCCACCAACACACGGGTGAAAGGCGCCTCAAAAGGAGGAATGGGAACTAGAGGTGCAACTTTTTCGGTCTGATTACACTTCCCCACAACTTGACAGGTGTGACAAGACTTACAATACCAGGAAACATCCCTGAAGATACCTGGCCAGTAGAATTGATTCAAAATGCGTGCCACAGTCTTCCTCACTCCAAGGTGTCCTGCCAAACTGGAATCATGAGCCACTCTAATGATATCCTGCCGACAAACACGAGGGATGACAACTTGATGTACAACCTCCCACTCACAGTAGGCTGATGCTGCTGGGGGTCTCCACTTCCTCATAAGTACTCCTGACTTTATATAATAACAAGTAGAAGCACCAGCTGACTCTTCCTCACTGCAAGCAGAGTTAGCTAGACCTTTCAACTCAGAGTTTGCAACCTGCAACTCAACCAACTCTTGACGAGACAAATTATCAACACTACGGGGTACTGCCTCATCTGGTGAGTGGTCCAAATTAGCAAGAAAAGTGTCAGCTAGGATAACATCATCATCATCATTATCCTCTAAGTCACCAGTAACTTTAGACTTAGCCCTAGTGACAGCACATGCAGGGAACACATCAGGGACATCACAATCCTGGGCCGCAGCCACTGGCTCACTAGACAACTGAGGAGCTGGACACACTTGACTTCCACCAATATCATTTCCAAGTAAGAAAGTTACACCTGACATTGGGAGTGTCTCAACCAACCCAACCATAACGGAACCATTAACAAAACCAGACTCTAAATTCACTCTGCACAGAGGGACAGAGAAGTAATTATTCCCTACACCTTGTAAGATTACAGTTTCATCAGAGGAATTAACATTAGAGCCTAGAACACTGGTCAGCATTAGGGATTGGCAAGCACCTGTATCACGATATATTTTAACTGATTTCCTGTCATTACTGTCCAGAGGACTGACAAAACCTTCAGACAGGAAATTAGCACATGAACTCTTGAGAGTGTCACCCACGTTACTGCTCAAAAGAGGAGCTTCATCATGAGAATTTAATTTACCCCTCAAAGCAGGTTCAGTTAACTCAGTTAAAGAATTCTGGGAACTCTCAAGGTGGACACTAGACCAATTGACTGAATATTTAAAGACTCCTTTTTGTTCACATCATGCTGTCTCCTGAAACATTTCTCCGTAGTATGACCAAGCTTACTACAATAAGTACATTTACTTTTCTGAAATCTAGAGGTGAAGCTGGTATTTACTTCCTGAGAAACATCATCTTTATTCTCTTTCCTGTTACCTGTACTCTGAGTAGAGGCAACGTACTTACTCTCAGCTTTCCCTTTTTCTTTAGAATATCTCTTGTGAGTGAGAACATATTCATCAGCTAAAACTGCAGCATCAGACAAATTATCTATTCTTTTCTCATCAAGATATAGGCTTACATCTCTATTAATACACCTTTTGAAGTTCTCCAGCAAAATCATCTGCTTAAATTTGTCAAAATCAGAATCCACATTCTTAGAATTTAACCACTGCTCTAACAGATCTTCTTTGATTTTTGCATACTCAACATGGGATTTCTTATCTTGCTTATAAGTTGTCCTAAATTTTACTCTATAGGCTTCAGGAACAAGCTCATAGGCCTTAAGAATCAGGCTCTTAACTACATCATAATTATCACATTGATCCTGAGGTAAAGATGCATAAGTTACTTGAGCTTTACCAGTGAGAACAGTTTGAATGAGTACTGGCCAATACTTTTTGGGCCAATTAAAACCCGTAGCTACCCTCTCAAACAACTGAAAATACTTTGTTAAATCAGATTCATTAAGAGGAGGGACAAGTTTAACATTTTTAGCCACATCAAAATCATCAGAGCTAGATGATCCAGTTCCACCTTGTTTCATGCGATACTCATGGTCTGCCTGAATCTTAGCTAGTTCAATTTGTGCCTGAGCCTGTGCCTGTGCCTCCTGAATGCGAGCATTTGCCTGAAATTCAGCCTCCTGAATACGAGCCTGAGACTCCGCCTCCTTAGCCTGAGACTCAGCCTCCTTAGCACGAGCCTGAAACTCAGCTTCCTTAACACAAGCCTCCTGCAGAGCTAGCTGTAACATAGCTATTTCAATCTGCGTTTGCTCATTTGGAGGAGTTACATTAAACAAGCTTTTATTAATCATGCCAACAATTTGATCTTTAGAATGATGAGAGTGAACTGCAATTCCCAATTGTTGAGCAACAAGCTTAAGTTCATTCTTTGTTCTGTTTTCTACATCACACACTGTTTACACATTTGACAAATAATCTTTGGCTTCATCAAGTGTAGTAATAGTAGACATCATGAATAAATCACAGTCACAAAATATCAAGCAATATCCTTATGATAATATCCTGAATATCCTGGCGAGGTCGCCAAATTTATGTTACGGAACAGAGAAAGATAATGTACACTTTAAGTGAGAATACTAAAAATCACTACTGTCCCGTAAAGTTCCAGGTTCAAAACAAAAGAGTTAGGTAAAATTACAAGTTAAAGTTTAATGCTCAAACTAACAACAAAACATTCAGGACTCATAAGGATAATGTAATGGCAAAAACAGGTTAAATATATGGTTAACTGCAATAGCCTCTATTAACACGAAATTAGCATAAATTTATCTAAGTCAGCCCTGATAAAATGAGAACACCAGATAATACTCAGTGAATGCAAGATATATTATTACAGATACAAAATATTATTAATAAGGGCTGACACCCAAAACACATGAATCACAAAAACCTTACTAGGCCTAAGAATTAACACCTTACGCTACACAGTACAAGAAAAAATGCAATAACAGTTATACTCAAATTACACAGCTGCTAGAAGGTTGGAGACTTCCTGAGCACTCACAGTAATAACAACTGTACAGGGGAGGACAGAGATGTGAACAAAATGAGGAGTAGATCTAAGTGGCCATAATGCAGAGACTGAGCTCATTATATAGGGGCCGGCAGAGCTTGATACAACTTGTAAGAAGGACGTGCAAATGAAGCCATGGGGACAAAGAGTTGACAATCCTGCTCTGAACAACAGAAAGAACGACTTACTTTACTATAAGGGTAGAAGGGGGGAGTGAGGTAGAACACGCTCGTGATCAAACATGCAGCATACTGTACATTAGAATTACACAAAGGATGATGAAATCATAGGATATATATATATATATATATATATATATATATATATATATATATATATATATATATATATATATATATATATATATTCGTACTGCCAGATTATCGGGACAGCACCCATATGGTGAAGTGGTTAATGAAGGGTATATCCAAATCTTCCAGTCCGAAAAGTCTCGTTTGATTTGAATAAAATAGTCTGTGAGAGCAAGAATAAAATGCAAACGACGTCATCGTACTGAAGGAGTTAAAAAGTAATGTTCAAAATACATCGTTCAGACTGAAATACAAGACATCTCTAAGGAGCAACCGACACTGCATGAACATCTTCACGTATATACTGCTTGGTCAGGGACAAAACTTGGGTTATTATATTACTCCATCAACTGCACACTTAATATAAAGCATGTCGATCACTTTCCGCCTTGACTCATCACTCAGAAGTATTTATTGGCAAAGGGACATACCAGATCTCTCTCAGCGTTGGATGACTAGAAGAGGGGAGTGAAACATTAATTGAAAATTTATCCCCTGCACCGGGAGGCCAGGGGGTCAAAACACATTAGCGGGTTGGTAATTAGTGGTAATGGCAATGCTGTCACTAACGAGGGACATTAATGTGGCAGTGAGATTTTAAGTTGATTATAAATGACTCATATGTTCGTCTTTAACACTATACAAATCTTCTTCAATGCCTGCAATGTAAACTGAATAATTTATGCTATCCACTGAGGTCACTAGCGATTAGTGGCAACACAAATGAGATGCAGTCAAAACATTTACACAAAAATACAAAAATACCATTGTTCAAAACATTCATCCACTCACACCTTCTTCGAAGGAATGCAAAGAGGACATAATACGGAAATGATTTCGTGAAGAGGCTGTTTGCAGAGCAGAAGGTAATTGATAATAATTCCTCTCAGCCAAACTGACGTAGAAGAGTGAGCAAAACTTTCATAAGGAATATGAAAATACATGGAATTTTTAGACTGGCAAAGAAGGCAAATTCACTAACACCACCACGCTGATATCACCACATCATCACACTGGCACCCACACCACCAACATACCTATAACTCCACATCACTACACTGACACCACCACATTACGACCAAGAAACCACCACAGTGACGTCACCAAACCGTCGCACTGCCCACATTACATCACCACAACACACTTACACAACCACCCTGACATCATAACACCTCAACACGACACTCACACAACCACCCTGACACCACAACACCACAACACTTACACCACCACAACACCGCATTAACACCACCTTACCTACAACAGGAGCCATCAGGAAGGGTCCAGGAGACAGGGTCACTAGATTCCTCACAGGACTCCCCCGGACCTGGCTGGCCTGTGGGAGAGGTCAGGTCAGGTCAGGTCAGCTCACGTAATAGGAGGGAGTAGACCACGTAAAGTTAGACTAGGTTAGAGTTGGTTAGGTTCGGTCAGGTTTGGTTTGGTGAGGCAATATCTTCAGGTTACATAACAGAAGGGGTTAAGTTTGATAAGGTTAGGCCTTGCAAGGTTTCATTAGTGTAAGGAAGGTTAGATCTATACTCATTTCATCTTAACTTTGCACAGATTTTTGTCCTTTTTTTTACCTATTTCACAGAGTCCAGTGGCAAAAAGCCAATATTACTACTGTACATCGTTCACAAAGCACTTTCTTCTTGTCAGTATCATATTCTAGTGTTACTCTATAATTACAACACAGCATTGAAGATGGTGGCAATTTTAGGTCAGGTTAAAGTAAAAGAAAAAAAGAAAAAGAAAAAGAATGGTAATGATGGATCGGCCAAGGTTATGTTAGGTCTGGCCCTTTAATAGGTAATATAATAATAAGGTTCGATAGTAAAGTTCATGTGACGCCTTCAGTGTGATGACGTATTCCTCGATTTTATTCCTGTCGCCTCCAGACAATGGTATCTTGCTTGGGAGAGACTTTTCAACCTAGAGGAGTTAGGTAAGTCTCAATCAAGTCTTTCAGTACTCATGTCGAGTAGAACAGTATGGAGATAACAAAAACAAATTATAAAGAACATCACTGGATTGATGGATATAAAAAATAGAGAAAGAAAAAACGGTGATATGAAAATTAATAATACCTTAATAAGTAAGAAATATTCAAGAATAGGACGGCCGTAATTTGATCTGAATGGACCTGACTTAAGGTCGTATTCTGAGTGGCTTTAGAGCCTTCGTGACACCTCTTCCTCAGTGATTTATTCAGAACATTGCACCTCAGTACGCTCTTATAATTTATTGGTGTATTGCTTAATATTAAAACGAAATAAATAAGCACAGATGAAATTGCTGAAGTGGAATATGGGGAATAAATCGTTAAGGAAGAGGTGTTACAAATCTCCTTTGGCACGAGGATAGACGTGAACAATCAGGATAAATCTAAATAACGTGACTGAACCAATTTAGACCTGAGTGGAACTAAGTGGACCAGAACTGACCTGAACAGATCTAAGCCAACCTGACTGAGCCTGAGTGAAAGGAAACAACACGAGCGGGTTTACGTGAACCTGAGACGGAATAACTGAACCCCGATGAACCTAACTGGGTCTTAACAACCCTGAAAGAAATGTGTATGTGAACAACCTGGTTGGATGTAAATACCCTGGACGGACCTAACTGGACCTGGATGGCCCTAACTAACTCGACCTGGATGGACCTAACTAACTGGACCTGGATGGACCTAACTAACTGGACCTAGATGGACCTTACTAACTGGACCTGGATGGACCTAAGTGTACCTGGATGGACCTTACTAACTGGACCTGGATGGACCTAACTGGACCTGGATGGACTAAACTACCTGGAACTGGATGGACCTAACTAATTAGACCTGGATGGACCTAACTAGACCTGAATCTCATAAAAACTGACCTGAAATGGATCTTATGGGCCTGACCGGTCTTGAAATGGAACTGATGACTCTAAATGGACCTAATTAGTACTATATAGTAATAATTAGAGCTAAATGGTTCTAATTAGTGCTAAGTGGTCCTAATTAGTGATAAGTGGTCCTAAATGGCCTTAAATGAAAGTGATTTTATCAAAGTTGGACGCGTAGGACCTCACTGAACAATAATCCTTTCAATCAAATAACGTGCTTTCATGTTTCATTCTTGCTGCCATCAAATGTTTATATATATATATATATATATATATATATATATATATATATATATATATATATATATATATATATATATATATGAACTCCAGAGGGTTAGATAAAGCCTCAACTAAACTCTTCAACCATATAATCCCACAAAAAAGCTAAAAAAAAATCGAGTAGTGGCAGAAAGAATAAAATACAAACTAGGTGATGGGACTGGCGACGTTCGATGGCCCCGATGGACCAAAGTGGACCTGACTGAAATGTACAAAAACTAATCTCACAGGACCTGACTTAGATAAAGTACACCATGAATGTTGTAAATGGGTCTGCGCATGGCTGATATTATCCAAAACAGCCGATCTAAGACACCTGGATGGATCAAAACCCACCAGTGGAAGAATGGACCAATTTACTCTTAAGTATATCATGCAGGGAATTCGTGGACTATCTTGACTTGCATTTCTAATGGCAATCCTGGTTGAACATTATACCCGGTGATGGTTTTGGCAGCAGGACACAGATAGAACGATTGCAAAAGTTCGCTGACACTTTTATGCCAACTGTTTTAATGGAAGGTGATACGTGAACCATTTTGTGTGCTATCAACAGGAATCACGCAACAAAACGGAATAGAAAGGAAGGATACTCTCTGTCATCTGGGGAGGACAGAGAAATGTGGAAGGCCAAACACACAACGCTGACAGAGGAATATCGCCGAACTACTATTGCTCATGGCTGTACGCAGTCAACAAATATGCGTGTCCAACGAGCGGTCGAATAATATGTAAAACCTACTTGTTACCTCCGACAGATACCTAATTGCTCCGTTCAGGAAAAGTATCCCCAACTGACAGCTCCTGGCTACACACAGCGGGGAGTGTACAGGCTGTCGGAAGATCGTCTACTATTCTACTGCGTCTACGTCATATTTAAGGCATGTCAGTCACCTTTCTACCAGACGTATCATATGAAAGATGATTAGCTATGGACAGAGAAACAAATCAGGAGTCTCGGGTGAGGAATATCAGCCAGCAAATGAAAGTGAGATGTAGAAGAGGTGAGATATTAGTTTTTTTTTTTTTTTTTTCTTTCCACGACTGTACTGAGTGGGGGCGATCGCAGCTAAAGCACTCGCCGTTGGTTAGGCACGATAACAAACATGCTATACTCCTCGTATTTCGAGATCACTGACTACTGTTTATTTTTTTCCTTTTTTTACCGAAGATGAGAAGCATAATAGACTGACTGTAAAATTAATCCATACACCAGATTACAGGTGTTCTCCATTCATAAAAAATCTGTAGCAGTTGGACTTGAACAGCTGAAAGCTGAAGTTTGGAGGGAAACAATTCTGGGGAAGCAAGTTCCGAAAAGAAGCAGCTCGGGGAATAAAAGAACTCCGATAGGCAAAAGTTCTGCAATATGACAGTGTGACAGTATAGTTATGAGCGTTACCAGATGCCCGTGTAGCACGGGGAAAGTCTTGAAGAGGTGGCACAATGGATTGAATTTCATCTGAGCATTTGCCATAAAAGTATCTGTAAAATAATGCAATGGAGGAAACATTCCTTCTTACTTGTAGGGGAGGTAGTCCATTTGTAAGTGCATGGTTATCAGTTTTTCATATATAGCTTTGTTTTGAATTTTGTCCAGTTGTTTTAGTGAAGCCTTCTCACATCCACTCCACATGGGTGAGCAATATTCGAGCTGAAAGTGCAGATGAGTCATGTACATTAAATCCAACTACTCGTCAGTGAAAGAAGTTACGGGTTTTATACAGTAATTAAAGTTTCAGTGAAGCGGTTTTAGCAAGTGATGTAATATGAGAAGTCCAACTGAGGATATTGTTAAGCGAAATACAGAAAATTTCAGTACGTTTAGAAGTAGGAATATCGATTGCACTGAAGGAAATATAGGAATCAGGCAATTGTCTGTCTATTAGTAAATTATATTTATCTGGCTTTCCTAGCATTAAATGAGACAAGGTTGTTTGTCCCCATTCATTGATCTTAAAAAAGTATTGATTTATGGAAACTGCCACAATGAGTTTTGAGTTAGAGATATCAAACTTTATGAATGAGTGTTTAAGTGTGAAGAAGCTACTGTAAAGCCTTCATATATCTGCATATGAATGCATGTGACTGTGGGTGATAGGCAAGATGTCTTTATTATATATTAGCAATAA
The DNA here is from genome assembly GCF_032717465.1 of Coenobita brevimanus. Taxonomy (NCBI): domain Eukaryota; kingdom Metazoa; phylum Arthropoda; class Malacostraca; order Decapoda; family Coenobitidae; genus Coenobita; species Coenobita brevimanus. The sequence goes on along the minus strand of NC_137006.1, from coordinate 39,980,960 downwards.
GGTTGGAGTCAGAACTGGTCCTTGTGGCACGCCGCCATTAATCGAGTTGAAACTGATCATACATCATTTACTTTATCTCTTAAATTTCTTTCACTGAGATATCAGGAAATCAATGGAACAAAAAATGATAGGCTGTAGCAAGGGAGTTTGGATAGCAGGGAACGTTGTCATACTGTGTCAAAAGCCTTAGAAATATCAAAAGCTACTGCATGGGATTCTCCATGTTGTTCATTGGACTGAATAATGGTATGAGTCAAGAGATTGATCATATCAATAGAGACTGAGTATATATATGTTTGGGTTGTACTACCGTACTTAAAAGACACATATTAACAGTCTTTTGGAATACCTAAAAAACAGAAATACTTACCTTGACAGAGAACTAAGGCTGTCACAAGAAAGGAAAGTGTTACTATTACTCTTGCCTGGAACTTCATCATAGATCTCTATATTCTGAGCGCTGTTTGGGAGGAGCAGCTGTTGGTCCGGCTACCAACCGCACACTAAAGGATATGCGACTGACGGATGAGAATAAATAGGTGTACAAGACTATGGCTTTGCTGGCACGCTTTTGTTCTATTGTGTTGTCATTGTTCAGAGTATCAATAATGCCACATCCGGGACCACGAGCATGACATCACAGAAAATTTCATTTAACACACGAAACTCTGCCACACAGCATCCTGCACTATATCATTCCATACGACACTGTGTCACGCCACTCAGCACTGTAACACACCACACCAACTCTATGCCACACCGATTCTGTGCCACACTGTAACACACACCACACCAACACTGTGTCACACTGACACTGTACCACACAGACATGTGACACACTGACACTGTACGACAAACCACAGCAAGACTGTACCACGCTGACATTGTGTAGTTTGGTCACTTTGCCACGTATCACACCGACGCTGTGCCACACTGACACTCTGCCACACTGATACTCTGCCACACCAACATTGTGTTACAGTGACACTATGCCACACCAACATTACGCTTCACTAACAAAGGGCTACAAAAGCACTGTGCTGCAGTGACACTACCATATCAACACTGTGCCACACCAACACTATGTCACGCCGACACAGCGCTACTGATGTTGTGCCACACCGACACCGTGCCACACTGACACCGTGCCACACTGATACTGTGCCACGCTGACACTGTGCCACACCAACACTATGCCACGCCAACACCGCGCTACACTGATGTTGTGCCACACCGACACTGTGCCACACCGACACTGTGCTACACTGACTTTGTGCCACACCGACACTGTACCACACCGACACTGTGCCACATTGACACTGTGCCACATCAACACTGAGCCACACTGACACTGTGCAACACCGACACTGTGCCACACTGACACTGTGCCACATCAACACTGAGTCACACCGACACTGTGCCACACTGACACTGTGCCACACTGACACTGTGCAACACCGACACTGTGCCAGAATGACACTGTGCTACATACAACATCAACATGGGATCTGCTAGGGCCATATCTAACCTCTCCAATTAGGAAACCCTATCTTGCTCAAAATGTAATAATAATAATAATAATAATAATAATTTAAAAAAGTAAAACTATAATGAAAATGTTGTGCCACACCGACACTGTGCCACACTGACACTGTGCTACACTGACTCTGTGCCACACTGATTCTGTGCCACACCGACACTGTGCCACACCGACACTGTGCTACACTGACACTGTGCCACACCGACTCTGTGCCACACGGACACTGTGCTACACTGACACTGTGCCACACCGACACTGTGCCACACTGACACTGTGCCACACCGACACTGTGCCACACTGACACTGTGCCACATCAACACTGAGCCACACTGACACTGTGCCACGCTGACACTGTGCCACACTGACACTGTGCCACACTGACACTGTGCCACACTGACACTGTGCCACACTGACACTGTGCCACAATGACACTGTGCCACACTGACACTGTGCCACACTGACACTGTGCTACAAACAACACCAACATGGGATCTGCTAAGGCCATATCTAACCTCTACAATTAGGAAACCCTATCTTGCTCAAAATATAATAATAATAATAATAATAATAATTTAAGAAAGTAAAACTATAATGAAAAAAGACGTCCAAGGATTCAGTGGGTTAGTGAAGGCTACCCTGAATCTCTCCAGTTCTAAAAGTTCCTCACAGGATGTATAAAACCGTCTGGTGGTAGCCAGAAGAATGAAATACAAATGACGTACTCGTAGTTGTTGTTGTTGATCAACCCCAGTCTGACTGGCCGAGCAGACCCACCAACCCTCGGCAAGTACCCGCCCTTGCTGGGCTGTCCCATGCAGTAGACCGATGTTTCCTTACATCTAACAGCGCCTCTCTCTCTCTCTCTCTCTCTCTCTCTCTCTAATATGTATGTATGCCACACTGACATTGTGATAATTATCAGAAAGTTATTCGTATTTAGTATGTGTGTGTGTGTGTGTGTGTGTGTGTAAGAGAGAGAGAGAGAGAGAGAGAGAGAGAGAGAGAGAGAGAGAGAGAGTACTTTGGTCACAAGAGTATAACAAGGGGATATTACAACAGAATCTCTCCACCACACCCAACAGCCTCCGACAATACGCACCAGGAAAAAGATGGAAACAGCACCTTGTAGGACTTGAAAAAATAAAATCTGTATATAGGAAAATGGTTCGTAAAAATACAAACTTTCTTCGCTCTGAACATGCATTTTTTTTTTATTCTTACGTGTTCCGTATATAAACTTACTCCAGACGTGCATCTTCTAAATTTTATATTTACTTATGTTTTCTTCTCTCCGACCTGGATAGCATATTTTCATCTCAGTTTGTTTGTTTGATTGTTTAATTGATTGTTAGCAGGACTTCTAAAACTAAGAGAGCTTTGGACTAAATTTGGTGGGAAGATAGCCCACGTCCCAGGAACCAATTGATTAACTTTCGGGACAGATCCGGATCGTATTACAGATTATGGATCCAGGAAACAGTTTTTGCGAAATCCTAATCAGTGATGAGAAAACCTAACCTATTATAAGTTGCGGCGCGCGACTCTGAGGTTGTTGTTATCATGCCCTGGCAACATATCATTCAAAAGTGCGTCTGAATTCGTGTATAATATGAGACGCATGTGATTTATGTATATGTTCGTGTATAATAATATTCGTGTATAATATATTCGTGCACAATAACATGATTCCTGTATAATATGATACGAAATCGGAGGCACTTTTGAATGGTAGGATGCCAGGGTATGATAATGACAACCTCAGAGTCGTGCGACACGACTATAGTGGTTTGGAAATTACGTTGCCCTTGTCGGAGAGGTGCGCTCCACTGAGTGCCCCTCTAGTTTTATTATATGTACAAGGAGAACAAAGAAACACGAATCCCACAAATACGGCTTCGTGTTCCTAGGGTATGGGCTACTGTTACAGGTGGACAATCTAGCCTCCTGCCTCCCAGGTCGGCCCAGGCAGAGCTCCTTGTCTGAGATGCGAATTTTCCTCAGTCAACACCGACAGCTGACAAATAATTATCTAGCCCGCTCCTGAACGTATTTATGGATGTGCTTTTAACAACACATTCCGGAAGCATATTCCATTCACTGATGTCATCACTGGTGTGCAAATTTTTGGAAGTGTCTAGGTGAATTCGATGCCTTTATCATTTTAAGCTATATCCTCTGTAAGCATATCAGGGGCAAATGTGAAAATATTATCTACGTTTACATTGTCGAATCCCGTGGCTATCTTGAAGCATTGTATTGGCGTCCCCCTCAATGGACGCTTAGAGAGAGAGAGAGAGAGAGAGAGAGAGAGAGAGAGAGAGAGAGAGGACTTTGTGTTATTATATTTATAGTGTTTTTAGTATGGAGGAAATGGTAGTGATTACAGCGCACTGCGGGCCTATACTTATTGTACAGGGGCCCTTATGTTTGTGGGTATATTATATAATGAAATCCTCGGTGTACACTTGAAACATGTTATACGCTGGCACACTGCGTGATAAATTAGTTTCAGTGGGCCCCCAGATACCTGTGGGCCCTAAGCCTATGGCCTACATGGCCTATTGGTAAATCCGGCCCTGCGTGTATGGACAACACACACACACACACACACACACACACACACACACACACACACACACACACACACACACACACGAAGAAAGGATTTTTTATTTTTAGATTCTTTATTTGCCAATCAGTAGAAGCCCCAACACTCTGGGGAACACTGTCCCTGAAGGCCAAGCAGGGAGAGGTGCATGGGGAAAACAAAATCAGTATCACAGGACATAGAAGGTGCGGAAGGAATTATCATTACAAGCACAATAATGAACAAAGGCATACAATGATACATACATGGCATAGTAATTATCATTACATGTTTTGACATGAGTGAAGTGCTACATAGATACACACGTATGTACATACATATGCTGAGAGAGGCACATATGCACACATACATATACGTATATATCTATACATATATGTATATATTCATGCACATTAACAACAGACATACTGCATGTACAGGATAGGTACGTATTAAGATGCGGGTATGTGTACAGGCGTGCATACATACAGTATACATATCCAACATGCACACATATATGATATATTCATATATACATAGACAGGGAGACATATATATACATATACACCCTAAGTAGATACATATACATAGTCACATACACAGGTGGGTAGATAGAGAGAGAGAGAGAGAGAAAAAAACGATATGCATTATAAAATTACCTCTTAATTCAAAATCCCAGCACTAGGACACTACATGCACATGCACCTTATGTGTGCGCGTGTACGTGGACACACACACACACACACACACACATAAATGTCCGATCATTGTCTTAGTGCCAGAGCATTACAATGAAAGGAAGTCGGGGTGAAGGGTGAAAATGTCTTCGAGTGCATCAAGATGTGTGATGAAGTAGGTGCACAAAGAAGAAAACAAGAGTCCTGGGAGTCTGAAGGGGGCAATAACTGAACAGTTAACGATATGTTGGGATAATGCTTCATCCATTGGACTGTGGCAGAGGTTACATGGTCTGTTGGCGGTCGGTCGTCCGGTGATTTCCCCTGGGGAGTGATACCCCAGGCTAATACGGGCGACGGCCACATCACAGCGGCGGGTGTGGGTGGGGTGCTTGCCATAGGTGTGTCCCACGCCATGGTCGGTGTCATAGTGCTGGATGGTGACACTATTTATAGTGGGACGTTCAGCATCGATACGCAGGGCTAGGTCCCCATGGACTCCACCAGAAGGATTCTCCTGACAATTGTCGTGGACACAGGGAGGCAAATGGCAGCTAGGTGGAGGTTGCAGGCAGCTCGGGCTAGCCGAACTGCCTGGTGACTGGGTGAATTGCTTTTGTTTGTGCTCTAATAATGCATAACAGAAAATGCAATTCAATAACAGAGAACCTTCCTTTCCTGGAATTTGGAAGGTAAACTATTGCAATGTCGAGGAATTCGGTAATGATACAAAGGTAAGGGTGGGAACATACTCCATGAGGCGCTTAGCCATGGTGCTTATCTCCCTAGCAGGCCTTTGAGCCTGTAGCGGGTTATTCACCCAATAACCTGGCATACAAGGCCACTGCAAAAATCCAGGTCACCACACCTACAGTACCTCCCCTTAGGTATTGCCCGGGGTAGTCATTTTACCTACAGAACCACAAAGCGTGGATGGACACCTTGTAATGTGACAACACTCTGTAGAGGTCATTTGTAAGTTCTGATTACGACATTTCCCTTCACTCTCTTATCGCCTAAAAATTGGGCACAAAAATATTTGTACCTGCGGTAATATCAAGGCTCCACGAATGTATCGGGCGTGAGATTGGATTCAAACATCCCACCATCCTTAACTCAAACACCCGCGAACCTGACGTCACTCTTCTTCCAGTATGACATCACGTTCCATTTTCCTCTCAGTTCCCTAAAATCCTTGTAAAAAAGAATTATTGACAATCGTAATCGATAACCCTTCTTCTCATATTAACTTCATACTGGCAAATTAGCTAAGGAAAAAGTTGGTAAACGGAATATTCCCTCGTCTCATCCATGTAGCGGGTTGCCCTCGCCTTTGTTTATAACACGACACGGAATACAGCTGGGCGGGATCCATCTCACATTCATACTTCCAATGGATCCGTAGGTTATTTTTCCATCCTAAACACGACACAGGTGCTGGAGGAAGAAATGCCTATGGAAGGTGCTACTCTGATCTCGGTAGAGAGACCCTAGGAGATGTTACGGTGGAGACACCATGTAATAACCAAACTGAAACTTAAAAAATTAATCACTGGTCTGGCCAGGATTTGATATCAGGCCCACTTGCTTCATACGCGCTCACGTTACCACTGAGCCAAAGAGAGGATCCCCGCTTTGCCATTAAGCAACGCGGGCTTTTATACACCCCATTACATCAACTCTTTTCTCCACTTGGTGATTAATTTGGTCAGTTTCGAACACACGTGGTAGCGTAGCGCATTGGAGGCCATCATGGGGACAAGGCAGCAGAATATACTGGGGACGGTGCGGACAACACCAGACAGCTCCCTCTCGGGAAGTAAGGCTTTTATCAACAACATCATTGCCCTCAAGGCCCTCGCCTTACATTCCACACCGCTGTAATAAACTGAAACTTTACAAATTAATCACTGGTCCGGCCGGGATTTGAACTCAGGGCCTTCATGCTTCATACGCGCACACGTTACCACTGAGCCAAAGATAGGTACCCCGCTTTGTGTCTCAGCAACGCGGGCTTTTATACACCCCATTACAATCATGCCTTATAGCTACCTTGCCACACCTACCTCAGCCCTGCCTCACGCACCCCCACTCACCCGTGTCTTGAGTATTCTTAGTATTATTCAGTAGTGGTGGTCCTAGGTAGCCAGGAGAAAGTGTGTACTTTATAAGATTATAACCTAGACTTTTATAAGATATAATTTAAAGTAATTAGCTGTTATATTATCCTTTTTTCTTATGCATGCAATAACGGGAGTTAAGGGTGAGGGTTGTGCTTTTCCTTGGTATTCTGGTGACAGTCGGCACGAAAGAGAAAACGACCCGTCGTCACACCCCACCCCCGTTACACTGGTAGGCAGCGGCGTGATTTTTCCTAAAAGTTAGGAATGAGTTGTATTCTAAATTATGAGTGTACTCCCGGACTAAACACGAACTCCTAACCGAAGAGTTTAGTTTCCACGTTACCATTTCTGTGTGTGTGTGTGTGTGTGTGTGTGTGTGTGTGTGTAATTCACCGGGTCAGTCAGGATCACGTGATGGTTGTGATCTTCAGCTTTTTACCCTCCCGGAAGAGAGCTGAGAGCTCATATTGTTGGATCAAAATGCAAAGCCTTGACCCTCACAAACGCACGCACCCATCCTCTTGCTCCAGGAGGACAGTGACCACCCGCTTCGTCAGTGAAACTTCTCGCATCCCGTGCAAGGAGCAAACCACGTTTTTTTTTTTTTTTTTTTTTTTAATGTGTTTGACTTTGGGCATAGGCTTCACAGCCTGTGTCCAAGGCCCAGTGGTCCTCCTATATACCATACACCTCTACATGTCACCACTTCGGCGCTAACACCCACCGTCCATATTGAATACGTGCTATGGCTGTCTCATGCAGGACTGGTGTATTGGTATTAGCGTGGGTATTTTTACATGTTGGCGGGTCTTCTCATAGATCGGTAAAGTCTGTTTTTACGAAATTCAAATCCTTAAACTGTTCCCTGACCCACCGGGAATTTGAACCTGGGTCCGGCAGGACTGCCGGACTGCCGCCTCTCTACCGATTGAGCCAAATGCAAAGCAGTAGCATTACCACTGAGCCAGCAAGCGGTGTGTGTGTGTGTGTGTGTGTGTGTGTGTGTGTGTGCGCGTATGTGCGTGCGTGCGTGTGTGTGTGTGTGTGTGTGTGTGTGTGTGTGTTTGCAAATTTCATTGGGAACGGTGCTTATTTTATTACTAACAGTATGCCCCCTAAAATATACAAGATGGAACATTCGTACAAATCTGAAGCAGAAGACTGCCCTCCCAATGATGTCAATAAAATTAACACAACTCTGGAGAAACAGGAAGCAGATGTGTTGCCTGATAGGTCTGACCAGCTTAGGAACAACGAGATTAACTCACCAGGGTTGTAGTGTTACAGCAGGACATGCTTCAACAATTAATTGTAGAACTTAGAGCTAGAGGCAACCCCACACAACCAACTGGTAATGCCCCAAACCCAGTAAATCAGTCCCTTGGTATAAACAGTAATCAAGGTTGCTACCAGAACTTACAAAATCCACAAAAAACAATTAATTGTAGAACATAGAGCTAGAGGCAACCCCACATAACCAACTGGTAATGCCCAAAACCCAGTAAATCAGTCCCTTGGTATAAACAGTAATCAAGGTTGCTACCAGAACTTACAAAATCCACAAAAACCTCCATCTACCACGACTTTCAAAGAAGCACCTAAGGTAACACCTAAATATTCCCGGACAGTTTGCTCAGTCTTGAAGCCACGAGACAGTGCCTTGCTAGAATTGGAAGAATTGCATGGATTACGAGCGGAGAGCCGCCTAACTCGTCTCTTTGATAATGTTGAATGTCGTGCCGCTATGGATCATGAGAGAATTGCTGTAGCTAGAGCCAGGGTAGACTCAGATATTGCTGCCTTATTACAGACCGAGAAATCCAAAGGCAATCTTAATTCCTGGGCAGATCTGAAGAAAATTCTCACAAAACAGTTTTCTAGTCCATATGACGAGCAACAAGGATGGAAGAGCACTGAATCCGAGGTATACGGTATTTCGGAAGACCCGAGAAAATTCATGAACAGGCTGACCTGTATCATTTCCACCTTAGAAGTAAAATTCCTCGCAGGTGATTGGCCGAGGAAGGATAAGCTAATTAAGCGCAAAATCCTTCAAAGCTTACCTAGGTATGTTCCGGATAAACTGACCTTCATAGGCAGTGATGTCTCTTTAGACAGGTTCCTAAAAATAATCAACAGAGAACACCAGTTGGATCAGGCACGTCTATCCAGTAGTAATGATAGTGTATATGAAGTGACGCAGTCAAAGAGGCCTGAACCCAAGGCTAAAACCCCAACCCAGCAACCGCAGTCACTACATTCTCAAACGCCACAGGTAGCAGAAGATTAGGGGCAGAAGTTATAAGCTTCCCTAAACCAACTCCCATATCAAATGAAGACCATGGCTAGACTTCAGAGACCCTTATGGTGTACGTACCGTAAGACATGGACATATGATCAACGTAACTGTCCAGTAAAACCCCCACATGGATCCTATTTTGATTTTTTGAGGACGAATTGTCGTAAGTGACAAAGTGACTGTCCGGGACGAGGCAATAAGACAAGGCAACTGGTTACTGAGAGGAAATCCCCTGCCATAACGCTGCTTGTGAATAACATATCATGCCAAGCTCTGATAGACACAGCTAGTAAATTCACGTAATTAGTGAGACAGTCGCTGTTAAATGAAATGAGTTTACCAATATCTCAGTGTAAAACTATACCAATTCTTTCATGTATTACAGGAACATCACTCAAAATTCTGGGTACAATCTACCTTGACATTTTCATAGGGCCTTCCAAAGTTGTGAAGCATTTAGGAGTAGTGATTCCGAATGGATACCTGAGTACAGATTTGTTACTGGGTGTTGCTCTCCTTGGAAGAGCCCGTGTCCTGGGATAACAGTCACAAGACCTTCCAGTGGACTGACTTTACTTACACAGTTCATTTTTTTTCACACTGACAGTGATAGGCTGAGATTTGTTCGTGGAACCATGCCAAAGAAATGTAGCTGGGAATCCTCAAGAAGTAAGTACATCAGACTAGTAACCAGAATCGACCTTCCTCCATATCAAGCCTGTGTTTTGCCTGTACCAGTAGCAGAGAACCCCCATGACATTCTTGAGATTAACCCTGAGACTAAATGTCCCCAGCAAGTGGCACCCACGTGTGTTAGAGTTAACGAGAAAAAGGAAGTCTGTCTCCCCTTTCATAACCCGAGTAGGCCAAAAATCAGTCTAAAACCTGGTACCTTACTGGCCATTTAAAACAAATTATCTAATAACCAAATTGAGGACACACCCTTCCAAGTCAGAAGTACCATAGTGAGCAATGCCATGCTTCCCAGTTGCGACACAGCTTCTGGTCCTAATTCCCGAGAAGAGAAATTGCAGGTCTTCATTAAAAAGTGCAAGTGACATTACTTAAATCATAGACAGTTGACTAATATTCTCAAGCAGAATCATCAGGTGTTCACCCTTAGCGAAAATGAACTGGGAACCATGAAGGTCCCCCCTGCTCACATTGGTATTTCCGACCCTGCACCAACCAGAAGTCCTCTATATAGATGTCCCGAGAATGCGAAGGCAATATCACAAATGTTGGGAGATATGTAGACAAAAGACATAAGTGAGCCATCTACTGCCAATTGGCTGAGTCCAATAGTCCTAGTACCAAAGCCTGATGGGAGTAAGAGCATGTGTTTGGACTATCGACAAATTAACACCAAGTTACAAACTGACTTACAACCGTTCCCTAGGTTAGGTGAATTAGTAGAGCTGACAGCTGGAAACCATTTCTATGTAATCCTTGACATGAAGGATGCATATTACCAGATGGTGTTGGATGAAGAAAGTCGAAATGTTACCACTTTCAATGATGGAATTTCGCTGTATCACTTCAAGAGACTCCATTTTGGGCTGAGTTGTAGTCCGGCAATATTTATCCGTCAGGATCAGTGTTAACCCCACTTATGAAGGAAGGCTGATAAAAGAATTATCTGGATGATATCATTTCATGGGCACCCACCTTTGATGAGCTCCTTAAGAGACTATCAACCCTGTTTAAACATCTCATTAAAAATGGACTCAAGCTGAATTTCTCTAAATGTCAGTTTCCCCACAAACAGTAAAGTTCTTAGGACACTAAGTATCAGAAAAGGGATGTAAGCCAGACCCTGAGAACGTTAAAGCGGTGGTTGCTATGAAGCCTCCTAAAAATGTTAAAGATGTGAGGCAATTCTTGGGTATGGTTGAATGTTATAGAAAACATATTCCCCCCCTTTGCTGAAATTGTTGTCCCATTAACTGAACTGACTAAGAAACATGCTCAGTTTCATTGGTCCCCGTCATGTAAGGAAGCCTTTCAACACCTTAAACAAAAACTGATCAGTGCTGCTGTATTAGTAAAAGCTAATGTTAATATTAAATTTATCTTGCACGCTGATTCTAGTAACATCCATGTGGGAGCCGATCTCATGCAAATGAAGTTGGATGGGTCACATAAATCAGTGGGTTACTTTTCTAAGAAATTAAAGCCCGTTGAAGCGCGTTACTCCGTCCCTGCTACATGTGCGGTACGCTTGTCATTTCAACATTAAGACTGATCACCAGCTTCAAGTAACATTAAAAAAGAAAACGAAGTCATCTAGAATGAACAAGTGGATGCTGGAAATGCGCGAGTGCTGGTTTGACATTGACTACAAGACGGGTAGGAAGAACGTGGGTTTAGACCAGTTAAGTAGACCAGTGAGAGTGCTAAGATGGAAACCAGACGAAAGATGGCTAGGGAAGGCTCAGGAAGAGATGAGAGAGGCTCAGTGTAAAGAGGCTAAGTGGAAGGATATGATAGATTACCAAGAAAGCGGTGCAGTCCCTAAACATTGCTATCCTGGCGCCACCCTATATCAGTTTGCTGTAGAACAATGAATTTTTATTGGCTAGTACCTAAGAAGGATGACAGCCTACATTAATTACCAGTAGTCCCACAGAAGTTAAAGAAGTCTCCTTTGAGTTTAGTACATGATCAAGAGTCAGGACATTTAGTCCGGAAAAAGTCAACTGACAAGGCTGAAACATTGTTCTGCTGGCCAAACCTTAGAGAGGAGATGAGTACCTATGTATCAGAATGTAAAAGCTGCTAGCAATTTATGGATACCTCTGGGTTACAACAGAAATAGCAAGAGTTGCTCCCTGTGCACAAGCCCCTTGACCGGATCAGTATTGATCTCACTAATATGTGTGCTTGAACCCAAGGGTACCGTTATATGCTGACAGTTCTGGACCACTACAGTAGGTTTGTCAAATATTCCAAAATCAGGACTAAAACTACGGTTGAGGTGTTTCCTAACTTCTCAGAGTATTTCTGTGACTATGGAGTCATAACCCTTCTTCTCATGGATAATGGAGGAGAATTTACACCGCAATAATTCACAGACCTTTGCTCCTCCTACAACATCAAAGTAGGTTATGCGACTCCATATCACCCCCGTGGGAATAGCTGTCAGAGAGAATGCACAGAACCATGCAAAGTGTGCTGGCAAACCTGTATAAAGGTCATCCCCTATTATGGCCCGATTTCTTGGGTGAATGTCAACGTCTCCTGAACGGTGCTCTGCATATCTCAATTGGCGAACAACCCCATATTGCTCTTTTCTCAAGGCACGCCACTAGACATGTAGATGTCAACTTACCAGTGATAGAAAATGAGGAACGTCAGGAGGCAGTGACTGTGGCTCGTGATCTGATACATCAAACTTCTGTGAACATGGCTCGCACGTTCCTTGAAGTAGCCAACTGGTAACGAAAGAACCAATTGATTGAGTGTGGAGACTTAGAATGGGTGAAAAATGAAAATCCTGAGCCAGGAACGGGCCATAAACTGAACGCGAGATGGGAGGGACCATATAAAATGGTAGAAGTGATACGTGATGGTTGTGCTTATCACTTGAAAAACACGTTTGACGACACTCTAATGCAGAGAGCAACTTAGAAAGTGAAGCCTTATATAGAAATGGAACAGTGGCTGATGGAGTCATCAGCCGTGGTGGAAGATGATGAGGATTGTCAGCTTGAGACCTTGCCACCCAGAAACCGCAGACATGCCCGTAGATATATTGAGGATTGTTAAATGTGCAATGTACCACTCTCTGGTCCCGTTCGTGAGCTTCATTCTCCCTGTCAAACTCCTGTCACTGGCGTTACTTTGCGATAAGGCGTCCTGAGTCGGATGCAGTATAGGTGTTCTGTGTATGAGAATGTATCTGAACACATGAGGACATGCTGAGTAGCTCTAAGGAAACCATAGGAAGACTATGTGTACGAAAATGTGTGGATGAAGAGAATGTGTTACATGTTAACCACTTTCCTCTTTGAGGCTTACCTACTGCAAAAAGTGTGTAGGACAACCTAGTCTGGATGTCCACGATAACCTCTATGATAGGCATCTGGGGTCTCACAAGTGACTTAAGGTGGGTGGGAGATTTGTCTGTGTGGGATATAGTTGGTGTCGGGTTGACATCAGTGTTTGTGGACCAGGAGAGTGAGGTACTGGCATGTACTGGTGACAGTTTCTTTGGGTCGGCAGTGTCTCTCGTTGTCACTCTATAGTTATAAGTAAGAATAGTTTCCCTGTGTCATATGTATTTGTAGGACAATTGATTGGGGTAAAAGTCTTTAAAAAGGGGAGGAAAGCTGTGTAATGCCGCCAGTAATCTGTAGTACGACGTTTCCCTTCACTCACTTGTCGCCTTAAACAGGCACAATTATATTTGTACTTACTTTCATACTAAGGCTCCATGAATGTAATGGGCGTAAGGTTGGATTCAAACTGCCCGCCATCCGTAACTCAATTACCCGTGAACCTGACATCACTGTTCTTCCCCTATGACATCACCTTCCGCTTTCCCCTCAATTCCCTAAACACCTAGTAAAACTGAATTATTAGAAACAGGAGTGCGCGATGGCAATTGTATTCGATGACCCTTCCTTTCTTATTAAATCCATATTGCCAAATTAGCTCAGGAAAAAGTTGGTAAATGGAATTTTCCCTCGACTCATTCCTATAGCGGCTTAATTCCCCTCGCCTTTGTTTATAACAGAACATGGAGCAGAGCTGAGCACTGTCTCCCTCACACACTCATACTTCCCATGGATGTGTAGGTTATTTTACTCTTCTAAAGAGGTTAGTACTTATATTCCTCACAGACACATTAAACGGAGCCTGAAGCAGCCTTAGCATAAACTGACAAGTGATTAACAACAGAAATGAAGTAGAAGGCATGTTGGAAGAAGCCTTTGTTCACAGGGGTAGAGTTACAGTACAAAATCATTCCTGTTTGCTAGCTTGTATCCCGTGATTACATTCCAACTGGTAAATAAATACAAGGTCGAGTGAGAGAACAGGTCTGATCATTTTGCCTCCCCGCTCATCTTCTTGACGTCACACAATGTTTCTCGGGGGTTCAGAGAAAACAGGTAAAGTGGATGGGTAATTGCGATAAATTACCACAATTTGCTACGTCATGTTCTCACCCTGGTCAGCATTGTAATATAACTATATTGGTGTTGCTCTTAGTATTGTTACTGAAGGCTCCCTAATTTATAGCTTCAGTACTGGAAACTTCATAAATAGAGTATATATGAACTTCGAATATCTGAATTCATCATTTGTACCAGTCTTATCGTTTCTATCATGATGGTGATGAAACATTTTTGCTGTTCTTTCCTTTGTGTTAATGCTTTTCATCATCATCTTCGTCATCACTAGTAACATACTTCTTATCATCGTCATCATCACTGTCACTACCATAGCTCCCCCAGCTTCTATAAACTGCTTCATCACACACACATATTCCGAAAAATAAGGCTGCATAGGACACTAGACACACAAAGCACCATCATCGTCATTACCATGATTACAGTTACCACTGTCACCATCATTATCACCATTATTATAAATACCATCACCATCATCACCAATGCATCACTACCATAATTCCCTCAGCTTCTGCAGTATACCTGTCTTACCGTTATCATCACCTCAACCATCATCATCATCATAATCATTACTTTGTCACTTCCATACAGTTATTTCAACATCTGTACCGGTCGTTTTCACACACACAGTTCAGGCACATAAGGGAGGGAATGGAGGTCACTACAAA
Organism: Coenobita brevimanus; assembly: GCF_032717465.1. NCBI lineage: Eukaryota > Metazoa > Arthropoda > Malacostraca > Decapoda > Coenobitidae > Coenobita > Coenobita brevimanus. Next base: position 39,965,931 of record NC_137006.1, on the reverse strand, counting down.
CACAGACTGAACTTTTCAAAACCTTACTTAAAACATAAGAAAAACTTATAACTACAGTAGGCTGATTGGTCCATGCTAAGCAGCTCCTGCAAGACTGTGACTACACTAGTAACACACCACCATACCGCATCAGATATACCACACCGCACACCACATCAGATATACCACATCACACACCACCACACCACATCAGATATACCACACCGCACACCACCACACCACATCAGATATACCACACCACACACCACCACACCACATCAGATATATCACACCACACACCACCACACCACATCAGATATACCACACCACACACACCACCACACCACATCACAGATATACCACACTACACACACCACCACACCACATCAGATACACCACACCACACACCACCACACCACATCAGGAATACCACACCACACACGCCACCATACCACATCAGATGTATCACCACACACCACCACACCACATCATATATCCCACACCACACACGCCACCACAGTATCACCATAATAGCATCATTTACCTTGTTTTCCCTGAACATGGAAGGGAAGAGAATCGAGGTACTCTTAAAATTTTACTTGGCTGTATTTTGATTTGACCCGGGAATTCAAAATTTCAAATGTGTCTAGACCATCTTATAAACTTTGTAAAGCCCCGTTTCTAAATTAATCTACACAAATATCGTAACTATATTTATTATATTTTGGCAATCATTTCTTCAGTCAGTTATTGTAACCCTTATTGCTAATTATGACTGCACTCTGACAACCAGTTAGCTGCAAGGTTACCTTTCAGACTTAGTAAGTTGAATTGCTGACATTAATATTAATTCTATCACAAAGATAAATCCACCTTTTTCTTCAATTCCTCATCCTTTGGGAAACGATATAAATGTGTACCTCCATCTTCCTTATTTTTACGCTGCGAGGATGTGCACCCGTAAACTGCACAGGACACCAGTAGCCTAGCTTCGAGTGAAAAGTCAGGAGGAGCTGAGGATCTTCACCCAAGCGGAGTCTAAGTCCAACTAATCTCCTTAACCCTACTGGAGTGACGGGGTCAGGTGCCGCGTGACGTCATGCTCGGAGTGGTCCCATTTTTAGCCAGAAATGATCAGACCTTGTATCTCACTCTACCTTGAATAAATAGAGGTTAAAATCTTTACGTTTTCAAGGTCAAGTGGGACGACCCTTGAAGTTTAAGGGGAAACTTACCTATTCTGAGTATAACTAGCTACTAAAAACTTCATTACCCACTTTTTTTTTTTTTTTTTAAACACCATAATACGTACCCTTTGTTAATGGTGTAATTTGTACTTATTCATTACTGTGAACTTAAGATCACATATAGTATTTTTCTAGCATGAATCAAATATAATCCAGGGCGCAGATGCTGAGAGAAGAAATGCCTAGGTAAGGTGCTACTATGATCTCAGTAGAGAGACCCTAGGAGATGTTACGGTGGAGACACCATGCCTTATAGTTACCTCGCCACACCTACTGTACCTCTGAGTCCTACCTCATGCACCCCACTCACCCGTGTTTTGAGTATTCTAAGTATTTTTCAGTAGTGATGGTCCTAAGTAAGCAGGAGAATGTGTGTATTTTATAAGATTATAATCTAGACTTTAATAAGATATAATTTAAGGTAAGTAGCTGTTATATTACCCTTTTTCTCATATATGCAATAACGGCAGGTAAGGGAACGGGTTGTGCTTTAACTTGGTATAATAGTGGAAGTCGGCATGAAAGGGAAAACGACCCGTTAACAGACCCCCGTTGCATTGTACACTTATGCAGAGCCGTTGTATTGGCTTATTCTGCCACTGAGCTACATGAATTTACCTGCATAAGTATGAAAATCTGGGCTAAACCAAGGCGAAAAAATTACAGCTGAGAGACAAAGAAAACGGTGACAGTATTCCTGGCCTCTTCAGAAGCATTCAGCAAAAATGTATCCTTCTACACAAACTCCTCAGCCAAGGAATTACCGGTAAATTAGAAGTGTTTACCCATAAAGTCAAAGACCCGGGCAGTACCAGCACATGCAGCTATGTTACACCCAGGCCTAGTCATTATGATGTACCACAATGATTGGTGCCAGACGCCCTATTGTTTTAAGTGTTAATGGGGAACACTGACAATGAAGTGTCGCAGTCCACACTGTCATTCTTTGCTGACAACACAAACTTCTGCAGAGGGATGGAAACCAAAGAGGATTTTGACCAGTTGTATGAGGACCTCAACAGTATTTAGAACTTTGCAAGAATGAATAATTATGGTATTCAGTGTCGATGAATTTGAACTCCTAAGATGTGGAGTTCGATATTGAAGAAAATACTACACTACTGTACCTACAAGTGACGGCCAGGAAATAAAGGCAAGCACCCTAGCCATTCATTCAGTGATGACGGTACTTTCAAACGCCACACCGAAGAAACGCTCAGTAAGACCAAGAAAGCCTTGGGATGAATACGACGAATATTCAAAATCCCGAGAGGCAGAATGCCTGATGACTTTTTGGAGGGCTTTTATCCAGCCTATGTTGAACTGTTGCAGTCAACTGTGGTCCTTTCACAGAATATCACACATACAGCCCTTGAAGCAGTCCAGCATGCCTTCACCAGACAGATTCGGTGTATGAAGAACCTAATGTACTGGTAGAGACTGAAAAGGATGGACCTCTACTCCTAATAAAAAGAGTAGGGAGAGATATGTTACCATTTACGCATGGAGGGCGCTAGAAAAACTAACAATATTCATCAAGCACAAATGAGACAGTGGCCATTTCACACCAAAGAACTGGTTGCAAGTGCAGCAGAACACTATCCATGCAGTCACTTGCCATGGATAAAACCCTAGAGACTGGAATGCCATTCTGGTCATAAGATATTGAACTCTCTACCAAGAAGCATTAGGAACCTCGCTGATTGATCAGTAGATTCATTCAAATCCCGCTTGGAAACTTTCTTGAAGACAATTCCAGATGAGTCATCAGTCCTGGGATGCACGGCACTCGGCATTGCTGTCTATAAAAAATACTGCCAGACCTACTGGACCTGCGCTGCAAGAACAATGGTTTTGAATGCAGAGGTAGATCACCACGACTTTGGGAGAGCAGCCTTAAAGCGTTACCACGTAGGCTATGTATCCGGATGTTGGCAGCTAAGTGACGTCAGCATTTCAGACCTCACAAGCCGTTTATATTTTTTTTGTATCCAACCAAACATTTATAATCTATTACTTTATGTTTTGTAATGATTTGAACTCAGAAGAAAATGGGTTTTCACTGGACAGGCCCTTAATTTTCCCTCTCCAGTTTTATGATCCATGACTTAGCTTACCTAAATCTCAGCTATGAATTCTAACCACTTTACTCTGCCTTCACCTCCAGGTATCTGACTCAAATGGCTGGGCGTGGCGAGAGAAGACATTAGCTAGTTTCCTTATTCACCTTTACTGCTTCATAATACATAACTTAATTTACCTTGATCTTCAAATATCTTATTCGGATGATAAGGTGTCGGGAGAGGAGACAGTAGCCAAAATTCCGCAAATCCCGAGGCTACTCATTCACTAGGGGACGGTCCAGTGACCAGAGCCTCAAGCCACTCAAAGTAACAGACTTCCAAAGAGTGTATTTTACATCTTGGGATGAGTACGACTGTGACTGCATTGGGACTTTGAAAGCTGGATTGTGTGTTTGGATATCACAGTGCCATGAATTGTACGAAGGGAAAAGGGGATGAACTGGATGGGTGTGATACTCGGGTTAGTGCTGAGATTCTTTATTAATTTTTCTTTAGCGTGTAGCCAGAAACGTTAGCGAAAATAAAGACATCAGGCTGTATACTGTTTATCTCACTTGCCCAATTTTGTCCACTTGACACAATGGATCAGCCACACAGGGAAAAGTGGTTTATTTTAAGATGCAGCAGTTTCAGTCTGACTGGGGTATATAATTTTTACAAACATCGATTGTGTTCTACTGGTGTGTAAGTTATTAATCTCTTCCATATGGTGACGTCTTTATTATATTCTTGGTAGCTCTGCGCGATTTGATTAATTTTGAAACGGTTTTTGAGCAGAAGGTGTTAGATAGGCTCATCAACCCCTTCAACTGAAAAACCGAATTTACAACTAGCCACACTGACCAGTAGACTATTACTATATAATATTTTGCAGCTCGGGAGACATTGAACTGAGATGAAGTGAAAATGAAAATCGGCCAGAACAGTGAACCATATTGGATTATATTATCCAGCACGGAGATGTCTTACCAAATTACATTACATACGTTATTGAATATATTCATTCAGTGTTTCTTGACAAAGCTGCCCCTGAGAACATATAACCCCATCAGTCAGAGGATGTCCTTTTCGCTGCCTACTTGCTACCACCTGAGGATTGTATTTAGCTTATATTAAACTGTGAAGGAAGGTCAAGGGAGACTTGTTTAACCCCTCACGGCGGCAGGTTTCCCAAGTGTTAAATACAATAATGTGATGACAGAAAGAACTAAAAAATCATCACATAATCTTGTTTGCTGGTAACGTTCCAAGGTCAGATTGAAACAGATATTAGCATCACACAGAGTCCATGCATCGTTGGCGAGTTACAATGGACAATGTCAGTGAGGATGAATGATACTGTTGTTGGTGCTGGTGTTGTTGGTGCTGGTGTTGTTGGTGTTGTTGTTGGTGGTGCTGGTGTTGTTGGTGTTGTTGTTGGTGGTGCTGGTGTTGTTGGTGTTGTTGTTGGTGGTGCTGGTGTTGTTGTTGGTGGTGCTGGTGTTGTTGGTGTTGGTGTTGTTGTTATTATAGTAACACCAGGCTCATCTGAACGTGAACACAGCGGACTGCAGGCTGAAACTAACCTTCTCCTGCAGCCCACCATCCCTCTTCCGGGGATAGGGAGCGAGTTAAGGGACGTTTTCTGTACCGGGCAACGGAGTGCCTGCTCAGTTGATGGCAGAACTAAGAAGAAAGAAATTAATGAAAAAATACGTGTAATATTTACTGCAGCCTTCTCAGTAGTATTTTATATATCTGCGTACTTCAAATACCAACACTGATCCTATACTCTTTATGCATACTAGAAAACTCCCACTGATGACGTAAGGCATCACCAGAGAACACAATAATTTGGAAAATGAAATCCTTGGATAATAATAAACCACAATGTATCTTTGAGCTGGAACTGTTCAAACTGTAGCAGCAGTCTTCACACTTTCTTCCTCTTTAAACGTATGAAGCAGCCATGTTTAGAGACAGGTGGAGAGCAATAGATGAAACACACACACACACACACACACACACACACACACACACACACACACACACACACACACACACACACACACACACACACACACACACACACACACACACACACACACACACACACACACACACACACACACACACACACACACACACACACACACACACACACACACACACACACACACACACACACACACACTGTCAACAAGGTGCCACGTGTTTATACGCCCATACTAATTGTTAATGCCGAAAGCATGTCCACTGGAGGTCAAGGCCGAACTAAGTAAAAGAAAAAAGAAAAATCCGCCAATAGTTGTAGCACTTAGACACAGGGTGACATTACCTCTGATGATACTTCCTAGGTTATTGTCAGCTTGATCGTATCTGACAGAGATTTGCTTTCTTTCTGACCAATTACCTGTTACTTACAGACAAAATCAGATGATACTCCATTAACACATTATTTCCTTACCATTTCTTCATAGCCAGCAGCATATTTTACCACTCCTCTCCCATAAAAGCTCAGCATTCAGTGTGGAGAGGCAGCAGTTATTGTCAGACGAAAATAAACTATCTATAGCCATCCCTGCCTTCCACTTCCTCTGCAAGGGAAACAAGGCAAAGCCTGAGCCACTCATAACAGTGCTTGGTACGTAGCCGCGCTGGAATCGCAGCCGTGATGTATAATGTACCTTAGCGATAATTACCATGCAACAGATATTAAAAAACAATAATTTACATCATAAGCTGGTACTATTGTTTTAATACGAGGTACCGCTTGTAGCTGCTATTTGTTCTTTTTTAATGAGTTTCGTCGAAACAGTGAGACGCATTATCCTACCCAGTGAATTACCTGCATTGATTGGACTACTATCAATCCATAGTAGGAGTTCGATAGTGGCGTGGGTGGTGGGGAGTTGACAGTTACCATTAAAGTGCTGCATACACTTAAAACATCCCTAGAAAATTTATTATCTGAAATGCATACTGTGTCGTTGTTGTGCTACCCCAATCTATCTGATCGACTAGACCCAGCAACCACAGGCAAGCAACCGCCCCTGCGGGGCCGTCCCGTGCGGTGAGCTGCTGTTCCCATGTGATTGACAGCATCTCGGCACAGCGAGACGCGGCCCTGCGATTGGTGTGGAAGTTTTGTTACTCTGTTTTTGTATTTATTTGTGTGGTATTGATTTACTATAGGAAGCAGAAAACAAAGCTATCGAACTCTGTGTTAAGTTATCATACCAGGTAATGACAAAATAATGTCCATTTAATGTTTGGTGCAAAATACAATACGTAAAACAGTCACTGAGGCGTATAACACAGCCTAATATTGTCAAGAATATAGCCAACAATCCAAGTACTGAGAAGTTGCTTTACACACAGCTTATCGGTAGTGAAGAGGAGCCTGCACGTGGTGGCTGTGTTACTCTAAGTGGAGCAGCTGCGACGTTCACCCAGGGGCCAAATCTACTCATACTTCACTGTGCCTTGCCGTGGGAAGGACCCTGGCAAGGCGTGTCTGCTACATACAGGTACCGGTTTCTTGCACGGTGTAGGTATTGTTGTGTACCTGTAGAACTGCACCATAGAAGCTGTTTCTTACCTGTGGTCGACGGGTTTGCTCGATCAGACACATTGGGGTTAAGCAATAGCAACATGCCATAATTTTGTCGACAGATATACAAAACACAAATAAGGATCAAATATTTATTGTCACCAGTGACAGTAAACGTGTATGATGGCCAGAGTTTAAATTCCGCCAGACCATCTGTCTTACAACTGCCGAATATCATCACACAAGACATCGTGATTACTAAGCGCTCAGGACCTCAGCTGTAAGACAAAACTGAGCTATAAGGGTTGACAATATGTTTACTTTATATCCAAAGAACTGACTGTCTTATGTACGATGAGATACACGGTATTATGTTGCTTGTAGAGTGGGGTCTGGCACCACGTCTGACAACTACTAAATGATATACTGTTGCAGGTATGACAACTCTCAAAGGCCAGGTGGTAAGTGAAGGGGCTGCTGGGCCTCATCCGTGAAGAGCTGGTGCAGTGGGTGACGAGCCTCAACAATGACGGGTTAGTTCACTGGCTGGCGGGACCCATCCGTGACGGCTTTATGTTGTGGGTGGAGGGCCTCAACCGTGATGGGTTCGATAAGTGGAGTGAGTGGTGGGTATGAGCCATGAAGAGTTAGTGCAGTGAATGCTTTTTTTTTTGTGTGTGTGTGTCCATGTGTGTGTGTGTGTGTGTGTGTGTGTGTGTGTGTGTGTGTGTGTGTGTGTGTGTGTGTGTGTGTGTGTGTGTGTGTGTGTGTGTGTGTGTGTGTGTGTGTGCAGTGGGCGGCGGGCCTCAGCCGTGAAGGGTCTGGTTAGCATAGTGGGTTGTGGTCCTCAGCCGTGAAACGTCTGGTTAATGCAGTGGGTGGTGGTGCTCAGCCATGAAGGGTCTGGTTAATGCAGTGGGTGGTGGTGGTCAGCCATGAAGGGACTGGTTAATGCAGTGGGTGGTGGTGGTGGTCAACCATGAAGGGTCTGGTTAATGCAGTGGGTGGTGGTGGTGGTCAGTCATGAAGGGTCTGGTTAATGCAGTGGGTGGTGGTGGTGGTCAGCCATGAAGGGACTGGTTAATGCAGTGGGTGGTGGTGGTGGTCAGCCATGAAGGGACTGGTTAATGCAGTGGGTGGTGGTGGTGGTCAGCCATGAAGGGTCTGGTTAATGCAGTGGGTGGTGGTGGTCAGCCATGAAGAGACTGGTTAATGCAGTGGTTGGTGGTGGTCAGGCATAAATGGTCAGCGACAGAAGACTGTGACAGCCTGATAGGTGGGTCCCTCCGCCTGAACTACCGTAGTTCTCCGTCACAGCCTCACCCTCACCACCACCCCCACCGCCTACACTACCTGATTACCCACCCACCAGCCCAGGGTCCAAGCCATTATTAGCATTGTTTCCGTTGTTTGTTGCAGTGTTCCATTGTGTCCAGAATTGTTACCGTTGTTTGTTCCAGGGTTGTTTCCATAATTTGTTCCAGAATTGTTTCCGTTGTTTGTTCCAGGGTTGTGTCCGTTGTTTGTTCCAGAGTTGTTTCCATTGTTTGTTCCAGAGTTGTGTCCATTGTTTGTTCCAGAGTTGTGTCCACTGTTTGTTCCAGAGTTAGTTCCATTGTTCATTTAGTGGTGGTTCCATTGTTCGTTCCAGAGTTAGTTCCATTGCTCGTTTCAGATGTGGTTCCGTTGTTCAATCAGTGGTGGTTTCAGTGGTCGTTTCAGTGGTTGTTCTATTGGGTGTTCCACCACAGCCTCTGCCTCTGCCTCTGCCTCTGCGTCTGCTTCGCGCCTGCCTTCTCTGCCTCCTCCTGGTTGAGTTCTCACAGCTGAAGTATAAGAAAATTATTCTATTGACTGTCAATGTAGCCATCTTTTTGTATCTATACCTGTTTTTTGCCTGACAGCATTTTATGAGGTAGACCTCCACCGATCCCTTTGCCTGGGCTCTCTAAGCTGTACTATAGGAGAAAATTGTTTTTTTGGGCCATGTATTTGTCTGTCTCTGTATTTACTTATCTGTGTGTAGCAAGACGTAGCGAGTATTGAGGAGTGGCCTGCCGATAATCCATCTACTTGGGTTCCCATACCTTGCGTGTTTGGAAAAAATGGTATTCTGATTGTGTGTCTGTGTGTGTATTATATATATATATATATATATATATATATATATATTGTGTGTGTGTGTGTGTGTGTGTGTGTGTGTGTGTGTGTGTGTGTGTGTGTGTGTGTGTGTGTGTGTGTGTGTGTGTGTGTGTGTGTGTGTGTGTGTGTGTGTGTGTGTGTGTGTGTGTGTGTAACTCTATTTTTTTTAATGCAAAGAAGAAGCTACCAATGCCAGGAGCTCGCAAACCATTCCTTCCAAGAAAAAAACAGAAACAATACGAAAGAGAGCCAAATTCAAGATCCGTTCATTTCAAGATGCGTCAACACACTGCATTTGAAAGACTCAGGATCATAAGGTGCAGGAAATGTTGATAGAGGCAGTCAGTTCTAGAGATGACCTGTTGTATATATGAAGGATTGGGAGCAACAGCTAATTCTTGCATGAGAAATTTGGACAGAAAAGAGATGAGAGTTTATTACTAGACGGGTGCTAGGTGACAGTGGTTGTGGTGGAGGGATCCAAACAAATAGATCAGAGGAGCAATGACCATCGAATTAACGATAAAAAAGAGATAAAGATGCAACAGTGCAGTGAAGAGACTGAGGATGAAGGGAGATAATAAGAGAAGGAGAGTTAATGAGAGAAAAAGCTTTTGACTCCACCTTGTTAATCTGCTATTTCTCTATCTATTGCCAGGTGCCTTAGTCCCGTAAGGTGTGGCCATAAGCAAATTGCCTCCATGTCGCCCTGTTCCCCGCCATTTCACTGCCGTACTCCCAGCTCACACCCCCTCTCCCATATACCTCTCCACTCCATTTCTCCATCTCATCCTTGGCCTTCCCCTCCTTATCCCCCCCTTCCACCTCACTCACTTACATTCTCCTCGTCAGTCTCTCGTTCTCCATCCTCTCCACATGGCCAAACCACCTCAGTGTGTTTCGCCTAACGCTTCTTATCACATCCACATCCACACCACAATGCTCCTTCACTTCCTCATTTGTCAGTCTGTCTCTCCATGTGACTCCACATGCTCTTCTCAGATAACTCATTTCCAATGCTCTCACTCTTGACTCGTTTCCCTTCAACAAGGTCAAAGCTTCACTTCCATACCTTAGAATTGGTATCACTGTAGTAATGCAGTGACTTTTTCACTTCCATGCTCACTTCCCTGTTTCTTATCACCGCTTTCAAAGAGCCAGCAACCTTTTATCCTTGCTGTACCCTTTCAAGCACTTCACTCTCTAAAATTACATCCTTACTCATCACACTACCCAAGTATGTACTTAAATGCACTCACATTTTCCATTTCCTCCTCATCCAACCTCACTGAACATTCAGTGACTTCATGTCTCTCGAAGACCATAACTTTACTCTTCCCTACATTCACCTTTAGATTTCGTTTCTTACACACTCTTTCCAACTCATTCACCAAGCCTTGCAGCTCCCCTTCGTCTTCACTTAACAACACAGAGTCATCTGCAAACAACAGTACAGGGAGTTTCTGAACATTGCCCTCTCTCATTAGGGCCGCTCCAACATCCACTGCCCTACGTTGTATCTCTTTTATAACCCCATCCAGATACAGACTGAACAACCATGGAGACATGACACATCCCTGCTTCAGTCCATCCTTCATATAGAGAAATTCACTTACTTCACTATCCACACGAACTCATAGCACCCTCACACAAACTCTTCACGGCATTCAGCAAGTTCCAGTCTACTGCATAAATATTCTTAATAGTCTCCACAATCCTTGTCTATCCACCCTGTCATATGCTTTCTCCAAATCCATGAAGGCCGCATACAACTTCTTTCCCTTCTCTAGAAACTTTCCCATTAAGGACCTAAGAATGAATATCTGATCTACACAACCTTTTCCCTTCTTAAAACATCCCTGTTCTTCTCCAACTAATTCCTCTGTTATTTCTCTAACTCAGTCAATAAGTTTCGTACAATATACTTTCCGATTACACTAAGATGACAAATACTCCTATGGTTACAACACATTTTACTTTCCCCCTTTGCTCTGTACAATGGGAAAAATTATATCTCCGGGACTTTACCTTACCTTCTTCCCAGGCCAATCTGCACATCTACATCCGTTCCACTACTATTGTATCTCTCCCCCATGCTTCAGCATTTCACCACACACTCCATCAGTTCCTGGGGCGTTTCCCATTTTAACTCTCTTCATTGCTTCGACAACTTCCATCTAACTGATTTCTTCCTTTCTTCTCACATCCCTCATTTTCTCAACCATTCCCCAGCCACTTATACTAGCATTACTTTCATTTTCTGTGTTCAACAGTTCCTTAAAGTGTTCTCTCCATCTGCTCAGTTTTTCTCCCACGTACACTAGTAATCTACCATTTTTATCTTTCACTCCCCGACTAACTTCTTTATTAACCTGTCTAGCTTTCTTTACCTCTTTCAAGAACATTTTTCTACATTCCCTCGATTTTACACTCAAATTCCTTCCAAACTCCTCATCCACTCTCTTCTTATTCTCTTCTACTATCTTTTCGCCTCTCTCTTCTTCTCTACCTATACTTCTCTCTTCCATCTCTCAACTTCCTCCACACCACTACTTTTCATCCACACAGATATCTTAACAGAGCCATGTATACTCCACTCACTAAACATGTGTGTCTTCCGGGGGCCAGGGTGGGTAATGTAACAGAGACAGTTTCAAATATCATGAAGGATAGTGGAGACAAACGCACTGTGTGCCTAAGTGTAGGAGGCAATAATAATAGTAGGCGAAAGAGTGAGGTACTGTGGCAGCAGTACAAGGATAAGTTAGAGGAGGTTAGGGAAAGGGGTGTGCTGCCTAGAAAGCGGGTTAGGAGAGAGTGGTTGAACAGGGCAATAGGTTTTAATTGCCGCCTTGAAAGGTATTGCAAAGATAACGCAATACCTTTCATAGACAGCCGGGACCGGTTTTCTAGTCGGAGTGACTTGTATAGTTGAGATGGGACTTATCTTACCAGGCAGGGAGTTACTGTTTTAGCTGGAATGATAGATAGGGAGTTAGAGGGTTTGTTTTCGAGGTTGAGAAGTAGATGTAAAAGAAGTTGTGGCAATTACACTCAGAAATCAGTATTATCATGTTTGGATAGATGCATCAAGACTTGCAAAAGTAAGAACAACGGTTTAGCCATTAGTGGAGATATATCCACTCAGGCATCTGAGTGGATATATCACCTTTCTCAAAGACCATCACTTTACTCTTCCCTACATTCACCTTTAGATTCCGTTTCTTACACACTCTCCCAAACTCATCCACCAAGCCTTGCAGCTCCCCTTCGTCTTCACTCAACAACACAGTATCATCTGCAAACAACAGTACAGGGAGTTTCTGAAAACTATCCTCTTTCACCAGGGCCACTCCAACATCCACTACCCTACCTTGTACCTCTTTTATTATCCCATCCATGTACAGATTGAAAAACCATGGAGACATGACACATCCGTGTTTCAACCCAACCTTCAAAGAGAAAAATTCACTTAGTTCACCATCCACACACACTTAAGCCTTAGCACCATCATAAATACTCTTCACAGCATTCAACAACTTCCCATCTACTCCATATATTCTTATTACTTTCCACAATCCTTGTCTATCCACTCTTTCATATGCTTTCTCCAAATCCATGAAAGCCGCATACTACTTCTTCCCTTCTCTAGAAACTTTTCCACTAAGGATCTAAGAATGAATATCTGATCTACACAACCTCTTCCCTTCCTAAAGCCTCCCTGTTCTTCTCCAACTAATTCCTCTGTTCTTTCTCTAACTCTGTCAATAAGTATCCTACCATACACTTTTCCTATTATACTAAGAAGACAAATGCCCCTATGATTACCACACACTTCTTTTTCCCCTTTTCCTTTGTACAAGGGAATAATTATACCTGATTTTCAATCCTCCGGGACTCTACCTTCCTCCCAGGCCAATCTGCACATCTTCCACATCCATTCTACCACTATCTCTCCCCCATGCTTCAGCATTTCACCACACACTCCATCAATTCCTGGGGCTTTCCCCAGTTTAACTTTCTTCATTGCTTCCACAACTTCTATCCTACTGATTTCTTCCTGTCTTCTCACCTCCCTCCTTCTCCCAGCCATTTCCCAGCCACTTATATTCGCATTACTTCCATCCTCCACGTTCAACAATTCCTTAAAGTGTTCTCTCCATCTGCTCACTTTTTCTCCCTTCTCCACTAGTAATATACCATTTTCATCTTTCACTCCCCTGCTAACTTCACTTCCACCCTGTCTTACTCTCTTCACCTCTTTCCAGAGCATTGTCTTACAGTCCCTCCACTTTACACTCAAATTCCTTCCAAATTCCTCATCCACTCTCTTCTTACTCTCTCTTACTAATCTTTTCACCTCTCTCTTTCTTTCTACATATAACTCTCTCTTCCGCCTCTCAAATTTTTCCATGTCCCTATTTCTCATCCATTCACTGTATGCTTTCATCTTTTGTGCCACAGCCTGTCTCACCTCTTCATTCCACCACGCTGTTCCTTGCACCCCCCTCTGTCTTCTATTCCTCCCACACACCACATCACATGCTGCACATATTTCTTCTGTAAATATCCTGCACACACCTTCCACGTCCCCCATCTGCTCCAATTCATATTTGCCCAATCGTTCCTCCACTTCTCTCTCATACTCTGCCTTTTTCTCATCCTCTTGTAACCTTTCCACTCTCCTTGCAACTACTCCTTCCTCTCGTCTTTCCCTTCTTCTATTCCTCCATCTTACTTGGATCCTAATTCTAGCCACCACCAAGTAGTGATCAGAAAGTCCACTCCCCCAACCTCTATAAGCTCTTGCATCCATTACACATCTTCGCATCCTTTCATCCACACACACATAATCAATCATTGCCTTCCTTTCATTCAGTTCACCACCCACCCTTCTCATCACTCGCCATGTATAACTGTGGATCATTTTATGCCTGAAGAGGGTATTGGCTATCACCAACCCTCTCCCAGCACAAATGTCCACTAACGCACTACCATTCTCATCTATCTCAGCAGGCACACCCCACTCACCAACTATTCCATCCACCTTCACATTCCCTACTTTACCATTCATATCACCGATCAAAAACACTCTCTCATTCCTTCTAAACTTTTCCATGCACACTTCCACATTTATCCAGAACTCTTCTCTCACTCTGCTAGCACGATCTTGCGTTGGTGCATACACACGCACAATTGCCCACATTTGTATTCCAACTTTCAACTTTACCCACACAATTCTTGACCCAACTGATCCATACTGTCTTATGCTCTTCTTCCATCTTTTACTCACAACTATACATACTCCTTCCTTTGCCCTCTCATTCTCACCTACTCCTGCACATATACCCCATCCATACTCCCATTCTCTCACACTTTCTCCTCTCCATTTTGTTTCAGTTATTTCACATACATCCACTTTCTCACCCTGAAGCACCTGGACAATCTCTCTCTCTTTCACGTTGTCCATCACCAAGTCCTTTGTCCGGTCCTGGGTCGTCATCGTTAAGTCAGTCCTTGTCTGAGGCTTCTTTTTTGTTTTTTTAGTTAGTTGTTTTCCGGGGAGGGGCACTAACCCTCCGCCAACCCTTTTAGTCGCCTTTTACGACAAGCAGGGATACTGGCGGAATATTCTTGAGAAAAAAAAAAAAAACTACCCCCAGGGGGACTATTAAATTGTTTATTTAGATACCAAGGGAAATTATTGTTTAATGATCTAAATTCTGAATGCAAAAAAAAAAAAAAATAAATAAAGCTAACCATCACCAGAAAAGACCAATTAGCAAGCTAGTCCCCGGGTCTGTCATATCAGCTTATCTCAAACAAATGTTAAGTATTTACAGCGAACAAAGATAATATGCCTTCCCACAGTGTATCACGTTATCCCTCATTTATCCAGCGAGTACTAAGTATGATTCTTAAGTATGATATAGGGAAGGCTGATCACATAACTATCCTTTAATTGCACTGAATGAGCTCTCCACGACCCAGCTGTTTCCTCCAGTCTCATGTTACCCTACTATCTACATCAGAATCTCCCTAAGGGGCTGAAAAGGGAGGCTGCCAGAGGTCGGGCAGCGTGGATAGCCGCCATTAGATGACCAAGGCCGAAGCATGAAAGAATGATGGAGCCTTTATAAACGATACAAACGAAACGATCAGTCACAATTTGTCATATTTTCCGGCATATTGTCTCATACATTCGACCTTCACAACGCCTCAAACAATGTCTTTTGTAATCGTCAATCACAGTGTCAGGTACAATTGCCCTCTATAATTTTCAAGCATAATGTCCACTACAATCGTTCATCACAATTTTGTACCACAATGTCCAGCAAAATATCTGACACAGTCTATCACAATACATCTCAGTAATCTGTTCCGCATTCCACATTTCCATCAGCATATCAGTCGCAGTCACCCACAGTAATAATGCAATTTTTTCACAAATAATTTCAGGTTATCACAATATCACTGTCCCTAAGACTTACACAGATAGTGTTAAAGTAATTGGCCATCTAATGTATGTGGAGATACTGAATTATATAGTACATTTATGTGATCTTTTAAAGAACGAGATACAGGTATTTCTTGCTGTATTTTTTAAAGGGCAAGAGTTTACTTTAAGGCTGAAGAATATTGGGAGGAGCTATGTATTATTGGAAAGTAAACCCTTGACTATGAATATTTCTTCTTCGATATGTTCCAGTCACCTATGGATAAGTTAACTCAGCCTAGCAACTATACATTATTTGACTAAGCTGCGCAGCTGAAATGTATGTGGAGAGTAGGGTGTGTTTGATTCGCGGCGCTGATTGGTCGCCGATGATGTAAAATCTATAGGTCTTCTTATTTTAACACATATATATTTATATATTTAAATTGCTTGCAATATACAGTAAGCGGCCAGTTTAAATTTGGAATAATTTCCGAAGCTAAAGAGGTCAAAATTAGCTTTAAAAGTTTACTGTTATCAAAGAAAATTAATGTTGATTGTGAAGTTTTATATAACGATGAGTGACGTTTGAAGTAAATGATCCACCCAAGGTGTACACCCACGTCCGCATGTTGCACTAGTATCCACCCACGGCGCACACCAACGTCCAATTGTTGCACGACAGTAAATGCCTGCATTTATGTCAATGACGTCATCGGCGGCCAATCAGCAGCCGTGGATCAAACACCCTACATGCCCTATACATCTCAAGTGCACAGCTCAATCAAATGGACTATAACTGGGGGGGGGGGTTTCATTACAGTCTTGTGCTAATGCTTTCAGTACGAGAGGTTTCCAAAGCCTAGTAAAATTGTCTGGAGGCATCAAGAGCAATTGTTTAAAGCATTAATGGGGTTAAATGTGGAATTCGTAATTACAGTTGCAGTATTCATAATAAATACACAAATATCAGTTAGAAGACTTAGGTCCGTATCGTTATCAGATAAGGAAGGTCTCCAACACCTCTTCTTAAGCAATATATTTTGTTTATTATACCTTGCCGTCCTCTCCAGTGTCAAAATATTATAATATCACCATACTCTGCATAAAAACGTAGACAGTGATATCAACCAGCCATGTCCAAAAATAAATCGGTAAAGAAGAGGTGTTAGGGAGGTTCCCTAACCAACCAGAATACGAGGTTTAGAGTAATGCCTATCAACTGTCCGGGGGTTATTAAGGCAGACAAGTTTTCTTCAGTCACAGTCGTCTTCAAGAATACTACACACAATAATCGAACTTCTATACAAATTCTCAGTTGTACAGATAAATTAACAAAGACGTGATGAAAACAAACTTATATATTCCTTGTGGAATCCAAAATACATAGAACTGCTAAGTGGAATCCAAAATACACAGACCTGCAAGTGGTGTCCAGAACACCGTTAAGAAGCGGGATTTGCCAGTTAGGTGCTCGAGAAGCTTCTCGGCGTTTCCCGTATCGTAGGTTTCGGTACGAGTCAGAGTTGCAAGTTTGCCTGCTGTTTGTGAGTGCAGTTATTTCTTAAGTTATGCATTAATTTTTTTGCAGTTTTTCTCAATAATGTTTTTTTACGTGACTGTTAAATTATGTGATTGATATTAAGTTTGTATGGTAAATAACTTACAGTGTTACGTAATGTAAGAAAACTCTTGCATGTTTTGGTTATCTCCGAGTTAGTAATTGTGCTCTCGCTCTCTCGAATACACCAGAACTGTGGAGAAGTAGATCATTCTTGAACACAACAAGCTTACATAAGGATGGATAAGAGACTAGAAAAAGTTCAGTTGGTTTTCAGTTCAGTATGAGTGTAGTGCAGTGTCAGTTTGCAGCCTATATTTTCGGTACTTGTGAAAACACTGTTGCCAAGCATTAAGGGTAATAACAGTGAAGTGTTGTCAAGTATTACGTGTAATAACAGCGAAGTGTTGTCAACCAGTAAGTGTAATAGCAGTTAGTAAAGTTTGTATAGCTCCAGTGCTTGTGAGAACAGTGAAGTTGGAAAGCATTAAGTGGAATTATTTGGAAAATAAAGACAGGGAACTTCAAGAAGCCAGTGTTTAGTTTCGCCTCGGCTGATATTGTGTGCTGTACTCCGAAAGATTGACCATAAGAACAACTCACTGGGCAACGTCCTTCCTGTACTGAACTACTGCTGTTGGAGCCTGTGGCAGTGTGGGGACGCGGACACAACAATACGTAGACTTACAAGTGGAATTCAAAATACTTATACCTGGAAGAGGACTCCAAAATCCATACACCTACAAGTGGAATCCAAAATACACAGACCTGCAAGTGGAATTCCGAAAAGATAGACCTACAAGTGGAATCCAAAATACATAGACCTGCACACTGAATCCAGAATACGAAGACCTGCAAGTGCAAAAGAATGACGCTTCTCAACTACTGTAATTGTACCACAGACTCTTAATATCGTCAGCAAGTTTGTGTGGGTATCATGCTGTACCGTATAACCAGCATACAAAGAACAGTGAGAATATACACTACGTTGGCTACGTAACTGGTGGGTGCTTCTTTATCTGGAGTCCAGTACCCTTATGGCAAAAAATATTTTACCAACAGGTAGTCTTACCTCTTAGGTCATGTCCATAACAAATGCTTGCTGGCACGCGCGGAAGTTCTGCAAAATTTTAATCCAAAGTAGTTCTCGCTCGTCCCCTCCTGTGCTAGAAAGATTTTGGAGTGGACGTGGCCTAAGATGACGAATGGTCACTCCTGGCTATATAAAATCGTCTACTGGTAAGAAAGAATGAGATAGTTAAGATTTCTGATGTGCTGAAACGGTTTGATTGAGACATAGAATTACAGATGTGTTTTTACTCAGGTACGAAGCTGTGAGAGATGAAATTACCACGTGACTGGTTGAGATACAGAGAATAAAGTGCGATAATCTTCCCCTCGTGGGATTTATTTTTACATGAGGGACGAGGGACGTAGAAAGACTCTATACTCACCTTTCCTTGTCTTTCCTACAACACAAATCTTAGTAACGAAAGGAATGTTACCGTAAGTTATACTGTGGCAGTACCGAGTGACGTACCGGAAGGAGGAGAGTACCGGAGAAGTGGTCAGCTGACATTCGACGACACCGTCTTCACACCTGTACAGGGAGGCTAAGAGTTGTACCAGGTTGGGAAATATATATATATATATATATATATATATATATATATATATATATATATATATATATATATATATATATATATATATATATATATATATATGGGTTGTGTTGTTGTTGGCAAAAGGGACATTTTCGCATTTCTATCTGAGCGATATATTTTGCTTATTGCTCCTCAGTATTCCCTTGTAGGCTATAATTTGCATCAGTAATATCCAAGAGCATGGCACCACCTTTATATATATATATAAATATAAATAAATATATATATATATATATATATATATAGATATATATATATATATATATTCGTACTGCCAGATTATCGGGACAGCACCCATATGGTGAAGTGGTTAATGAAGGGTATATTCAAATCTTCCAGTCCATAAAATCTCGTTTGATTTGAATAAAATAGTTTGTGAGAGCAAGAATAAAATGGAAACGACGTCATCGTACTGAAGGAGTTAAAAAGTAATGTTCAAAATACATCGTTCAGACTGAAATACAAGAGTTCTCTAAGGAGCAAACGACACTACGTGAACATCTTCACGCATATACTGCTTAGTCAGGGACAAAACTTGGGTTATTATATTACTCCATCAACTGCACACTTAATATAAAGCACGTCGGTCACTTTCCTCCTTGACTCATCATTCAGAAATATCTATTGGCAAAGAGACATACCAGATCTCTCTCAGCGTTGGATGACTAGAAGAGGGAAGTGAAACATTAATTGAAAATTTATCCCCTGCATCGGGAGGCCAGGGGGTCAAAACACATTAGCGGGTTGGTAATTAGTGGTAATGGCAATGCTTTCACTAACGAGGGACATTAATGTGGCAGTGAGATTTTAAGTTGATTATAAATGACTCATATGTTCGTCTCTAACACTATACAAATCTTCTTCAGTGGCTGCAATGTAAACTGAATAAATTATTCTATCCACTGAGGTCACTAGCGATTAGTGGCATCACAAATGAGACGCAATCAAAACATTTACACAAAAATACAAAAATACCATTGTTCAAAACATTCATCCACTCACACCTTCGAAGGAATGCAAAGAGGACATAATACGGAAATGATTTCGTGAAGAGGCTGTTTGCAGAGCAGAAGGTAACTGATAATAATTCCTCTCAGCCAAACTGACGTAGAAGAGTGAGGAAAACTTTCATACGGAATATGAAAATACATGGCCTTTTTAGACTGGCAAAGAAGGTAAATTCAACACCACCACGCTGATATCACCACATCATCACACTGGCCGCCACACCACCAACACACCTATAACTCCACATCACTACACTGACACCACCACATTACCACCAACAAACCACCACCGTGACGTCACCAAACCGTCACACTGCCCACATCACATCACCACAACACGACACTTACACAACCACCCTGACATCACAACACCTCAACACGACACTCACACCTGACACCACAACACCACAACACCACAACACTTACACCACAACAACACCACATTAACTCCACCTTACCTACAACAGGAGCCATCAGGAAGGGTCCAGGAGACAGGGTCACTAGATTCCTCACAGGACTCCCCCGGACCTGGCTGGCCTGTGGGAGAGGTCAGGTCAGGTCAGGTCAGCTCACGTAATAGGAGGGAATAGACCACGTAAAGTTAGACTAGGTTAGAGTTGGTTAGGTTCGGTAAGGTTTGGTTTGGTGAGACAATATCTTCAGGTTACATAACAGAAGGGGTTAAGTTTGATAAGGTTAGGCATTGCAAGGTTTCATTAGTGTAAGGAAGGTTAGATCTATACGCATTTCATCTTAATTTTGCACAGATTTTTGTCCTTTTTTTACCTATTTCACAGCGACCAGTGGCAAAAAGCCAATATTACTACTCTACATCGTTTACAAAGCACCTTCTTGTCAGTATCATATTCTAGTGTTACTCTATAATTACAACACAGCATTGAAGATGGTGGCAATTTTAGGTCAGGTTAAATTATAAAAAAAAAAAAAAAAAAAGAATGGTAATGATGGATCGGACAAGGTTATGTTAGGTCTGGCCCTTTAATAAGTAATATAATAATAAGGTTTGATAGTAAAGTTCATGTGACGCCTTCAGTGTGATGACGTATTCCTCGATTTTATTCCTGTCGCCTCCAGACAATGGTATCTTGCTTGGGAGAGACTTTTCAACCTAGAGGAGTTAGTTCTCATTCAAGTCTTTCAGTACTCATGTCGAGTAGAACAGTATGGAGATAACAAAACAAATTATAAAGAACTTCACTGGATTGATGGATAAAAAAAATAGAAAAAGAAAAAACGGTGATATAAAAATTAATAATACCTTAATAGGTAAGAAATATTCACGAATAGGACGGCCATAATTTGATCTGAATAGGGTCGTATTCTGAGTGGCTATAGAGCCTTCGTGACACCTCTTCCTCAGCGATTTATTCAGAACATTGCACCTCAGTACGCTCTTATAATTTATTGGTGTAATGCTTAATATTAAAACGAAATAAATAAGCACAGAATATGGGGAATAAATCGCTAAGGAAGAGGTGTTACAAATCTCCTTTGGCACGAGGATAGACGTGAACAATCAGGATAAATCTAAATGGCGTGACTGGACCAAATTAGACCTGAGTGGAACTAAGTGGACGAAACTGACCTGAACAGATCTAAGCCAACCTGACTGAGCCTGAGTGAATGGAAACAACACGGGTGGGTTTACGTGAACCTGAAACGGAATAACTGAACCCCGATGAACCTAACTGGGTCTTAACATCTCTGAAAGAAATGTGTATTTTTTTTTTTTTATGCGAGGAAGAAGGAACCAAAGGCCATGAGCCCGCAGTAACAGTTCCCTCCAAGAGAAAAACAAAATACAATATAGAGCCAAATTCAAGATCCGATCATTTTGAGATGCCTGGACACACTGCGTTTGAAAGACTGGAGATCATAGGCAGGAGGAAATACAGACAGAGGGAGACAGTTCCAGAGCTGACCTGTTGCATGAATGAAAGACTGGGAGTAACGGTTAACTCTTGAATTAGAGAGTTGGACAGAAAAGGGATGAGAGTTTGCTGCCAGACGGGTGCTACGCGCCCGTCGTAGAGGTGGAGGAATGCAAGCAGACAGTTCAGAGGAGCAGTGACCATTAAAGTAGCGATAGAAAAGAGATAAAGATGCAACAGTGCGGCGAAGAGACAGAGGTTGAAGGGAGTCAGTAAGAGGAGGAGAGTTAATGAGACGAAAAGCCTTTGACTCCACCCTATTGAGAAGAGCTGTATGTGGGGAGCCTCCCCACACATGAGAGTTGTACTCCACACAGGGGTGGATAAAACCCCTGTATAGAGTCAACAATTGTGCAGGGGTAAAGAAAGAGCGGAGTCGGCTTAGCACACCCAATCTCTTGGAAGCAGATTTTACAAGAGATGTAATATGATCTTTCCAAGATAAGTCCCGAGTAAATGAAACCCCAAGCATGTTCAAGGATGATGCAGGATTAATCTGAATATTATTAAACATTAGTGGGTTTACCTGTGGAAGATTTTGTCAGGTTGATAGGTGTAAGAACTGAGTCTTAGAAGCATTAAAGACAACCATATTATTTTTACCCCAGTCAGAGATATGAGCCAAGTCAGACATTAGGTGTGCCATAGCCTCATCCCTTGTTTCTTGAAGTAACTGTTGAGATGGGCGTTGCGGGAACCGAATGGAAAGGTGAAGGGTGGAGTCATCAGCGTATGAGTGGATAGGGTTAGATGTACAGCTTAGAAGATCATTGATGAATAAAAGGAAGAGAGTTGGTGATAGGACAGAGCCCTAAGGAACACCACTGTTGATAGATCTAGGAGAAGAACGATGGCCGTCTACGACAGCAGCTATAGAACGACCAGAAAGGAAGCTAGCGATGAAGGTACAGATAGAAGGATAGAAACCGTAGGAGGGCAGTTTGGAAATTAAAGATTTGTGCCAGACTCGATCGAAAGCCTTTGAGATGTCAAGTGCAATGGCAAAGCTTTCGCCAAAGTCCCGAAAGGAGGATGACCAGGAGTCTGAAAGGTAGGTGAGAAGATCGCCAGTGGAGCGTCCCTGACGGAACCCATACTGACGATCGGAAAGAAGGTTGTGATAGGAAAGATGCCTTAAAATTTTTTTATTAAGAATTGACTCGAAAACTTTTGAAATACAGGACGTTAAAGCAATTGGACGATAGTTGGAGGGTTGGGAGTGGTCACCCTTCTTTGGGACTGGCTGAATGAGAGCAAACTTCCAGCAAGAAGGAAAGATACAAGTTGACAGACAAAGGCGAAATAGTTTGCCTAGGCAGGGTGTAAGCACAGAAGCACAGTTTTTGAGAACAACAGGAGGGACCCCATCAGGCCCATATGCCTTGTTAGTACTGAGGCCAGTAATGGCAGAAAATACATCAACTGAAGAAATTTTAATGTCAGCCATGAGGAAGTCAGAGGGGGGAAGTGATGGAGGAACAGCACCGGAATCGTCTAAGGTGGAATTGGAGGAGAAAGTCTGTGCGAAGAGGTCTGCTTTATCAGTAGAAGAAATAGCTACAGAACCATCAGAGTAGAAAAGAGGAGGGAAGGATGATGAGGTAAAGTTGTTAGAAAGATTTTTGGCAAGGTGCCAGAAGGAGCGGGAAGAATTCGAGTTGGAGAGTTGAGAGCATTTAGTATGGATGAAATTATTTTTAGTAGAGCGAAGAACAGACTTAGCACGATTCCGGGCAGAAACGTAAAGATTATGTGATTCAGGGGTGGGTTGGCTCCGGTACCTTTTGTAGGCCTTCTCCTTGTTGCGGACAGCATTAGAACAAGCGTGATTAAACCAAGGCTTTCTTGCGTTAGTCAAAGGATATGAGAAATGAATGTATGCTTCCATGCCCGAGAGAATAACTCCGTAATGCGCAAGGCACACTCAGATGGCTCACGGCCATGGAAGCAATAATCATTCCAGGGAAAATCAAAGAAGTACTGCCTGAGGGCCTCCCAGTTCGCAGCTCCAAAATGCCAGAGACGACGTTTCCCTGGAGGGTCCGCAGGCCGTACTGGAGCGATAGGACAGGTTAAGGTAATAAGGTTGTGATCGGAGGAGCCCAACGGAGAGAAAAGATTAACAGAGTAAGCAGAAGGATTAGTTGTGAGGAAGAGGTCAAGTATGTTGTAGCTCTCTCCAAGGCGGTCAGGGATACGGGTAGGGTGCTGTACAAGCTGCTCTAGGTCATTAAGGATAGAAAAGATGTAGGCTTGTTCACCAGGTGGATCCGTGAAAGGATAGGAGAGCCAAAGGTGGTGGTGAACATTGAAATCTCCAAGAATGGAGATTTCAGAGAAAGGAGAAATGGACAGAATGTGTTCCATCGTAGAAGTAAGATAGTCGAAGAATTTTTGATAGTCAGTAGAATTAGGGGATAAGTAAACAGCACAGATATATTTAGTCAGAGAATGACAGGAAAGCCGAAGCCAGAGAGTGGAGAATTCAGAAGAATCAAGTTCAGGAACACGAGAGCAAGATAAGTCGTCGCGTATGTATACACAACAGCCACCTTTGGCTTTGAAATGAATATAGAGAAAGTAGGAGGATACAGAAAAGGGTTTGCTGTCAGTTGCCTCAGACTACCTGGTTGGATGTAAATACCCTGGACGGACCTAACTGGACCTGGATGGCCCTAACTAACTGGACCTGGATGGACCTTACTAACTGGACCTGGATGGACCTTACTAACTGGACCTAGATGGACCTTACTAACTGGACCTGGATGGACCTTACTAACTGGACCTGGATGGCCCTAACTAACTGGACTTGGATGGACCTTACTAACTGGACCTGGATGGACCTAACCACTTGGACCTGGATGGACCTAACTAACTGGACCTGGATGGACCTAAGTGGACCTGGATGGACCTAACTAATTGGACCTGGATGGCCTTAACTAACTGGACCTGGATGGACCTAACTAACTGAACCTGGATGGACCTTACTAACTCGACCTGGATGGACCTAGCTAACTGGACCAGGATGGACCTAACTAACTGGACCTGGATGGACCTAAGTGGACCTGGATGGACCTAACTAATTGGACCTGGATGGACCTAACTAACCGGACCTGGATGGACCTAACTACCTGGACCTGGATGGACCTAAGTGGACCTGGATAGAC
Organism: Coenobita brevimanus; assembly: GCF_032717465.1. Taxonomy (NCBI): domain Eukaryota; kingdom Metazoa; phylum Arthropoda; class Malacostraca; order Decapoda; family Coenobitidae; genus Coenobita; species Coenobita brevimanus. Next base: position 39,941,157 of record NC_137006.1, on the reverse strand, counting down.
CTTACTAACTGGACCTGGATGGACCTAACTAACTGGACCTGGATGGACCTAACTACCTGGAACTGGATGGACCTAACTAACTAGACCTGGATGGACCTAACTGGACCTGGATGGACCTAACTGGACCTGGATGGGCCTAACTAGACCTGAATCTCCAAAAACTGACCTGAAATGGATCTTATGGGCCAGACCGGTCTTGAAGTGGAACTGATGACTCTAAATGGACCTAATTAGTGCTAAATAGTCGTAATCAGTACTAAATGGTTCTAATTAGTGCTAAGTGGTCCTAATTAGTGTTAAGTGGTCCTAACTGGCCTTAAATGAAAGTGAATTTATCAAAATTTGACGCATAGGACCTCACTGAACAATAATCCTTTCAGTCAAATAACGTGCTTTCATGTTTCATTCTTGCTGTCATCAAATATATATATATATATATATATATATATATATATATATATATATATATATATATATATATATATATATATATATATATATATATATAAGCCCCAAAGGGTTAGATAAAGCCTCAACTAAACTCTTCAACAATATAATCCAACAAAAAAGCTAAATAAAAATCGAGTAGTGGCAGAAAGAATAAAATACAAACTCGGTGATGGGACTGGCGAGGTTATATGGCCCCGATGGACCAAAGTGGACCTGACTGAAATGTACGAAAACTAATCTCACGGGACCTGACTTAGACAAAGTGCACCATGAATGTTGTGAATGGGTCTGCGCATGGCTGATATTATCCAAAACAGCCGATCTCTTAACACCTGGATGGATCAAAACCCACCAGTGGAAGAATGGACCAATTTACTCTTAAATATATCATGCAGGGAATTCGTGGACTATCTTGACTTGCATTTCTAATGGCAATCCTGGTTGAACATTATACCCGGTGATGGTTTTGGCAGCAGGACACAGACAGAACGATTGCAAAAGTTCACCGACACTTTTCTGCCAACTGTTTTAATGGAAGGTGTTACGTGAACCATTTTGTTTGCTATCAACAGGAATCACGCAACAAAACGGAATAGAAAGGAAGATACTCTCTGTCATCTGGGGAGGACAGAGAAATATGGAAGGCCAAACACACAACGCTGACAGAGGAATATCGTCGAACTACTATTGCTCATGGCTGTACGCAGTCAACAAATATGCGTGTTCAACGAGCGGTCGAATAATATGTAAAACCTACTCGTTACCTCCGACAGATACCTAATTGCTCCGTTCAGGAAAAGTATCCTCAACTGGCATCTCCTGGCTACACACAGCGGGAAGTGTACAGGCTGTCGGAAGATCGCCTACTATTCTACTGCATCTACGTCATATTTAAGGCATGTCAGTCACCTTTCTACCAGACGTATATGAAAGGTGATTAGCTATGGACAGAGAATCAAATCAGGAGTCTCGGGTGAGGAATATCAGCCAGCAAATAAGAGTGAGATGTGGAAGTGGTGAGATATTAGTTTTTTTTTTTTCTTTCTTTCATTTTCTTTCCACGACTGTACTGAGTGGGGGCGATCGCAGCTAAAGCACTCGCCGTTGATTAGGCATGATAACAAACATACTATACTCCTCGTGTTTCGAGATCACTGACTAGTTTTTTTTTCTTTTTTTTCTTTTTTACGGAAGATGAGAAGAAAAACAAACTGACTGTAAAATTAATCCATACACCAGATTACAGGTGTCCTCCATTCATACAAAATCTGTAGCAGTTGGACTTGAACAGCTGAAAGTTGAAGTTTGGAGGCAAACAATTCTGGGGAAGCAAGTTCCGAAAAGAAGCAGCTCGGGGAATAAAAGAACTCCGATAGGCAAAAGTTCTGCAATATGACAGTGTGACAGTATAGTTATGAGCGTTACCAGATGCCCGTGTAGCACGGGGAAAGGCTTGAAGAGGTGGCACAATGGATACAATTTCATCTGAGCATTTACCATAAAAGTATCTGTAAAATAATGCAATGGAGGCAACATTCCTTCTTACTTGTAGGGGAGGTAGTCCATTTGTAACTGCATGGTTATCAGTTTTTCTTATATAGCTTTGTTTTGAATTTTGTCCAGTTGTTTTAGTGAAGCCTTCTCACATCCACTCCACAAGGGTGAGCAATATTCGAGCTGAGAGTGCACATGAGTCTTGCACATTACAGCCAACTGCTGGTCAGTGAAGAAGTTACGGGTTTTGTACAGTAATTAATGTTTCAGTGAAACGGTTTTAGCAAGTGGTGTAATATGAGAAGTCCAACTGAGGATATTGTTAAGCGAAATACAGAAAATTTCAGTACGTTTAGAAGCAGGAATACCGATTGCACTGAAGGTAATATAGGAATCAGGCAATTGTCTGTCTATTAGCAAATTATAATTATCTGGTTTTCCTAGCATTAAATGAGATAAGATTGTTTTGTCTCCATTCATTGATCTTAAAAAGTATTGATTTATGGAAACTGCCACACTGAGTTTTGAGTTAGAGATATCAAACTTTATGAATGAGTGTTTAAGTGTGAAGAAGCTACTGTAAAGCCTTCATATATCTGCATATGGATGCATGTGACTGTGGGTGATAGGCAAGATGTCTTTATTATATATTAGCAATAAGGTTGGAGTCAGAACTGGTCCTTGTGGCACGTCGCCATTAATCGAGTTGAAACTGATTATACATCACTTACTTTATCTCTTAAATTTCCTTCACTGAGATATGAGGAAATCGATGGAACAAAAAATGATAGGCTGTAGCAAGGGAGTTTGGATAGCAAGGAACGTTGCCATACTGTGTCAAAAGCCTTAGAAATATCAAAAGCTACTGCATGGGATTCTCCATGTAGTTCATTGGACTGATGAATGGTATGAGCCAAGAGATTGATTATATCAATAGAGACTGAGTATATATATGTTTGGGTTGTACTACCGTACCTAAAAGACACACATTAACAGTCTTTTGGAATACTTAAAAAACAGAAATACTTACCTTGACAGAGAACTGAGGCTATCACAAGAAAGGAAAGTGTTACTATTACTCTTGCCTGGAACTTCATCATAGATCTCTATATTCTGAGCGCTGTTTCGGAGGAGCAGCTGTTGGTCCGGCTACCAACCGCACACTAAAGGATATGAGACTGACGGATGAGAATAAATAGGTGTACAAGACTATGGCTTTGCTGGCACGCTTTTGTTCTATTGTGTTGTCATTGTTAAGAGTATCAATAATGCCACATCCGGGACCACGAGCATGACATCACAGAAAATTTCATTTAACACACGAAACTCTGCCACACAGCATCCTGCACTATATCATTCCATACGACACTGTGTCACGCCACTCAGCACTGTAACACACCACACCAACTCTATGCCACACCGATTCTGTGCCACACTGTAACACACACCACACCAACACTGTGTCACACTGACACTGTACCACACAGACATGTGACACACTGACACTGTACGACAAACCACAGCAAGACTGTACCACGCTGACATTGTGTAGTTTGGTCACTTTGCCACGTATCACACCGACGCTGTGCCACACTGACACTCTGCCACACTGATACTCTGCCACACCAACATTGTGTTACAGTGACACTATGTCACACCAACATTACGCTTCATTAACACAGGGCTACAAAAGCACTGTGCTGCAGTGACGCTACCATATCAACACTGTGCCACACCAACACTATGTCACGCCGACACAGCGCTACTGATGTTGTGCCACACCGACACAGTGCCACACTGACACCGTGCCACACTGACACTGTGCCACGCTGACACTGTGCCACACCAACACTATGCCACGCCGACACCGCGCTACACTGATGTTGTGCCACACCGACACTGTGCCACACCGACACTGTGCTACACTGACTTTGTGCCACACCGACACTGTACCACACCGACACTGTGCCACACCGACACTGTGCCACACTGACACTGTGCCAAACTGACACTGTGCCACACCAACACTGAGCAACACTGACACTGTGCCAAACTGACACTGTGCCACATCAACACTAAGCCACCCTGACACTGTGCCACACTGACACTGTGCAACACCGACACTGTGCCACACTGACACTGTGCCACATCAACACTGAGCCACACTGACACTGAGCCACACTGACACTGTGCCACACTGACACTGTGCAACACCGACACTGTGCCACACTGACACTGAGCCACATCAACACTGAGCCACACTGACACTGTGCCACACTGACACTGTGCTACACTGACAATGTGCAACACCGACACTGTGCCACACTGACACTGTGCCACACTGACACTGTGCCACATCAACACTGTGCCACACTGACACTGTGCCACACCGACACTGTGCCACACTGACATTGTGCTACATACCACACCAACATGGGATCTGCTAGGGCCATATCTAACGTCTCCAATTAGGAAACCCTATCTTGCCCAAAATATAATAATAATAATAATAATAATAATAATAATAATAATAATAATTTAAAAAAGTAAAACTATAATGAAAAAGACGTCCAAGGATTCAGTGGGTTAGTGAAGGCTACACTGAATCTCTCCAGTTCTAAAAGTTCCTCACAGGATGTATAAAACCGTCTGGTGGTAGTCAGAAGAATGAAATACAAATGACGTACTCGTAGTTGTTGTTGTTGATCAACCTCAGTCTGACTGGCCGAGCAGACCCACCAACCCTCGGCAAGTACCCGCCCTTGCTGGTCTGTCCCATGCAGTAGACCGATGTTTCCTTACATCTAACAGAGCCTCTCTCTCTCTCTCTCTCTCTCTCTCTCTCTCTCTCTCTCTCTCTCTCTCTCTCTAATATGTATGTATGCCACACTGACATTGTGATAATTATCAGAAAGTTATTCGTATTTAGTATGTGTGTTTGTGTGTGTGTGTGTGTGTGTGTGTGTGTGTGTGTGTGTGTGTGTGTAAGAGAGAGATAGAGAGAGAGAGAGAGAGAGAGAGAGAGAGAGAGAGAGAGAGAGAGAAAGTACTTTGGTCACAAGAGTATAACAAGGGGATATTACAACAGAATCTCTCCACCACACCCAACAGCCTCCGACAATACGCTACAGGAAAAAGATGGAAACAGCACCTTGTAGGACTTGAAAAAATAAAATCTGTATATAGGAAAATGGTTCGTAAAAATACAAACTTTCTTCGCTCTGAACATGCATTTTTTTTTTTTTATTCTTACGTGTTCCGTATATAAACTTACTCCAGACGTGCATCTTCTAAATTTTATATTTACTTATGTTTTCTTCTCTCCGACCTGGATAGCATATTTTCATCCCAGTTTGTTTGTTTGATTGTTTAATTGATTGTTAGCAGGACTTCTAAAACTAAGAGAGCTTTGGACTAAATTTGGTGGGAAGATAGCCCACGTCCCAGGAACCAATAGATTAACTTTCGGGACAGATCCGGATCGTATTACAGATTATGGATCCGGGAAACAGTTTTTGCGAAATCCTAATCAGTGATGAGAAAACCTAACCTATTATAAGTTGCGGCGCGCGACTCTGAGGTTGTTGTTATCATGCCCTGGCAACATATCATTCAAAAGTGCGTCTGATTTCGTGTATAATATGAGACGCATGTGATTTATGTATATGTTCGTGTATAATAATATTCGTGTATAATATATTCGTGCACAATAACATGATTCCTGTATAATATGATACGAAATCGGAGGCACTTTTGAATGGTAGGATGCCAGGGTATGATAATGACAACCTCAGAGTCGTGCGCCACGACTATAGTGGTTTGGAAATTACGTTGCCCTTGTCGGAGAGGTGCGCTCCACTGAGTGCCCCTCTAGTTTTATTATATGTACAAGGAGAACAAAGAAACACGAATCCCACAAATACGGCTTCGTGTTCTTAGGGTATGGGCTACTGTTACAGGTGGACAATCTAGCCTCCTGCCTCCCAGGTTGGCCCAGGCAGAGCTCCTTGTCTGAGATGCGAATTTTCCTCAGCCAACACCGACAGCTGACAAATAATTATCTAGCCCGCTCCTGAACGTATTTATGGATGTGCTTTTAACAACACATTCCGGAAGTATATTCCATTCACTGATGTCATCACTGGTGTGCAAATTTTTGGAAGTGTCTAGGTGAATTCGATGCCTTTATTATTTTAAGCTATATCCTCTGTAAGCATATCAGGGGCAAATGTGGAAATATTATCTACGTTTACATGGCCGAATCCCGTGGCTATCTTGAAGCATTGTATAGGCGTCCCCCTCAATGGACGCTTGGAAAGAGAGAGAGAGAGAGAGAGAGAGAGAGAGAGAGAGAGAGAGAGAGAGAGAGAGAGAGGACTTGGTGCTATGATCTTTATAGTGTTTTTAGTATGGAGGAAATGGTAGTGATTACAGCGCACTGCGGGCCTATACTTATTGTACAGGGGCTCTTATGGTTGTGGGTATATTATATAATGAAATCCTCGGTGTACACTTGAAACATGTTATACGCTGACACACTGCGCGACAAATTATTTTCAGTGGGCCCCCAGATACCTGTGGGCCCGAAGCCTATGGCCTACTTGGCCTATTGGTAAATCCGGCCCTGCGTGTATGGACAACACACACACACACACACACACACACACACACACACACACACACACACACACACACACACACACACACACACACACGAGGAAAGGATTTTTTATTTTTAGGTTCTTTATTTGCCATTCAGTAGAAGCCCCAACACTCTGGGGAACACTGTCCCTGAAGGCCAAGCAGGGAGAGGTGCATGGGGAAAACAAAATCAGTATCACAGGACATAGAAGGTGCGGAAGGAATTATCATTACAAGCACAATAATGAACAAAGGCATACAATGATACATACATGGCACAGTAATTATCATTACATGTTTTGACATGAGTGAAGTGGTACATAGATACACACGTATGTACATACATATGCTGAGAGAGGCACATATGCACACATACATATACGTATATATCTATACATATATGTATAGCCTATATTCATGCACATTAGCAACAGACATATTGCATGTACAGGATAGGTACGTATTAAGATGCGGGTATGTGTACAGGCGTGCATACATATACATATCCAACATGCACATATATATGATATATTCATATATACATAGACAGGGAGACATATATATACATATACACCCTAAGTAGATACATATACATAGTCACATACACAGGTGGGTAGATAGATAGATAGATAGATAGATAGAGAGAGAGAGAGAGAGAGAGAGAGAGAGAGAGAGAGAGAGAGAGAGAGAGAGAGAGAGAAGAAAACGATATGCATTTTAAAATTACCTCTTGATTCAAAATCCCAGCACAAGGACACTACATGCACATGCACCTGATGTGTGCGCGTGTGCGTGGACAAACACACACACACACACACACACACCTAAATGTCCGATCATTGTCCTAGTGCCAGAGCATTACAGTGAAAGGAAGTCGGGGTGAAGGGTGAAAATGTCTTCGAGTGCATCAAGATGTGTGATGAAGTAGGTGCACAAAGAAGAAAACAAGAGTCCAGGGAGTCTGAAGGAACTGAACAGTTAACGATATGATGGGATAATGCTTCATCCATTGGACTGTGGCAAAGTTTACATGGCCTGTTGGCGGTCGGTCGTCCGGTGATTTCCCCTGGGGAGTGATACCCCAGGCGAATACGGGCGACGGCCACATCACAGCGGCGGGTGTGGGTGGGGTGCTTGCCATAGGTTTGTCCCACGCCATGGTCGGTGTCATAGTGCTGGATGGTGACACTAGTGGGACGTTCAGCATCGATACGCAGGGCTAGGTCCCCATGGACTCCATCAGAAGGATTCTCCTGACAATTGTCGTGAACACAGGGAGGCAAATGGCAGCTAGGTGGAGGTTGCAGGCAGCTCGGGCTAGCCGAACTGCCTGGTGACTGGGTGAATTGCTTTTGTTTGTGCCCTAATAATGCATAACAGAAAATGCAATTCAATAACAGAGAACCTACCTTTCCTGGAATTTGGAAGGTAAACTGTTGCAATGACGGGGAATTAGGTAATGATACAAAGGTAAGGGTGGGAACATACTCCATGATGCGCTTAGTCATGGTGCTTATCTCCGTAGCAGGCCTTTGAGCCTGTAGCGGGTTATTCACTCAATAACCTGGCATACAAGGTCACTGCAAACATCCAGGTCACCACACTTACAGTACCTCCCGTTATGTATTGCCCGGGGTAGTCATTTTACCTACAGAACAACAAAGGGTGGATGGACACCTTGTAATGTGACAACACTCTGTAGAGGTCATTTTTAAGTTCTGATTACGACATTTCCCTTCACTTTCTTATCGCCTAAAAATTGGGCACAAAAATATTTGTACCTGCTGTAATATCAAGGCTCCACGAATGTATCGGGCGTGAGATTGGATTCAAACTGCCCACCATCCTTAACTCAAACACCCGCGAACCTGACGTCACTCTTCTTCCAGTATGACATCACGTTCCATTTTCCTTTCAATTCCCTAAAATCCTTGTAAAAAAGAATTATTGACAATCGTAATCGATAACCCTTCTTCTCATATTAACTTCATATTGGCAAATTAGCTACGGAAAAAGTTGGTAAACGGAATATTCCCTCGTCTCATCCATGTAGTGGGTTGCCCTCGCCTTTGTTTATAACACGACACGGAATAAGGCTGGGCAGGATCCATCTCAGATTCATACTTCCCCTGGATCCGTAGGTTATTTTTCCCTCCTAAACACGACACAGTTAGGTGCTGCAGGAAGAAATGCCCATGGAAGGTGCTACTATGATCTCGGTAAAGAGACCCTAGGAGATGTTACGGTGGAGACACCATGTAATAACCAAATTGAAACTTAAAAAACTAATCACTGGTCTGGCCAGGATTTGATATCAGGCCCACATGCTTCATACGCGCTCACGTTACCACTGGGCCAAAGAGAGGATCCCCGCTTTGCCATTAAGCAACGCGGGATTTTATACACCCCATTACATCAACTCTTTTCTCCACTTGGTGATTAATTTGGTCATTTTCGAACACACGTGGTAGACTAGCGCATTGGAGGCCACCATGGGGACAAGGCAGCAGAATATACTGGGGACGGTGCGGACAACACCAGACAGCTCCCTCTCGGGATGTAAGGCTTTTATCAACAACATCATTGCCCTCAAGGCCCTCGCCTCACATTCCACACCGCTGTAATAAACTGAAACTTTACAAATTAATCACTGGTCTGGCCGGGATTTGAGCTCAGGGCCTTCACGCTTCATACGCGCACACGTTACCACTGAGCCAAAGATAGGTACCCCGCTTTGTGTCTCAGCAACGCGGGCTTTTATACACCCCATTACAATCATGCCTTATAGCTACCTTGCCACACCTACCTCAGCCCTGCCTCACGCACCCCCACTCACCCGTGTCTTGAGTATTCTTAGTATTATTCAGTACTGGTGGTCCTAAGTAGGCAGGAGAAAGTGTGTACTTTATAAGATTATAACCTAGACTTTTATAAGATATAATTTAAAGTAATTAGCTGTTATATTACCCTTTTTTCTTATGCATGCAATAACGGGAGTTAAGGGTGAGGGTTGTGCTTTTCTTTGGTATTTTGGTGACAGTCGGCACGAAAGAGAAAACGACCCGTCGTCACACCCCACCCCCGTTACACTGGTAGGCAGCGGCGTGATTTTTCCTAGGAGTTAGGAATGAGTTGTATTCTAAATTATGAGTGTACTCCCGGACTAAACACGAACTCCTAACCGAAGAGTTTAGTTTCCACGTTACCATTTCTGTGTGTGTGTGTGTGTGTGTGTGTGTGTGTGTGTGTGTGTGTGTGTGTGTGTGTGTGTGTGTAATTCACCGGGTCAGTCAGGATCACGTGATGGTTGTGATCATCAGCTTTTTACCCTCTCGGAAGAGAGCTGAGAGCTCATATTGTTGGATCAAAGGGCAAAGCCTTGACCCTCACAAACGCACGCACCCATCCTCTTTCTCCAGGAGGACAGTGACCACCCGCTTCGTCAGTGAAACTTCTCGCATCCCGTGCAAGGCGCAAACCACGGTCTTTTTTTTTATATATTTTTTTTTTATGTGTTTGACTTTGGGCATAGGCTTCACAGCCTGTGTCCAAGGCCCAGTGGTCCTCCTATATACCATACACCTCTACATGTCACCACTTCGGCGCTAACACCCACCGTCCATATTGAATACGTGCTATGGCTGTCTCATGCAGGACTGGTGTATTGGTATTAGCGGGGGTATTTTTACATGTTGGCGGGTCTTCTGGTAGATCAGTAAAGTCTGTTTTTACGAAATTCAAATCCTTAAACTGTTCCCTCACCCAGCGGGAATTTGAACCTGGGTCCGGCAGGACTACCGCCTCTCTACCGATTGAGCCAAATGCAAAGCAGTAGCGTTACCACTGAGCCAGCAAGCTGTGTGTGTGTGTGTGTGTGTGTGTGTGTGTGTGTGTGTGTGTGTGTGTGTGTGTGTGTGTGTGTGTGTGTGTGTGTGTGTGTGTGTTTGCAAATTTCATTAGGAACGGTGCTTATTTTATTACTAACTGTATGCCCCCTAAAATATACAAGATGGAACATTCGTACAAATCTGAAGCAGAAGACTGCCCTCCCAATGATGGCAATAAAATTAACACAACTCTGGAGAAACAGGAAGCAGATGTGTTGCCTGATAGGTCTGACCAGCTTAGGAACAACGAGATTAACTCACCAGGGTTGTAGTGTTACAGCAGGACATACTTCAACAATTAGTAGAACTTAGAGCTAGAGGTAACGCCACACAACCAACTGGTAATGCCCCAAACCCAGTAAATCAGTCCCTTGGTATAAACAGTAATCAAGGTTGCTACCAGAACTTACAAAATCCACAAAAACCTCCATCTACCACGACTTTCACAGAAGCACCTAAGGTAACACCTAAATATTCCTGGACAGTTTGCTCAATCTTGAAGCCACGAGACTGCCTTGCTAGAATTGGAAGAAGTGCATAGATTACGAGCGGAGAGCGCCTAACTCGTTTCTTTGGAAGTGTTGAATGTCGTGCCACTATGGATCATGAGAGAATTGCTGTAGCTAGAGCCAGGGTAGGCTTAGATATTGCTGCCTTATTACAGACCGAGAAATCGAAAGGCAATCTTAATTCCTGGGCAGATCTGAAGAAAATTCTCACAAAACAGTTTTCTAGTCCATATAACGAGCAACAAGGATGGAAGAGCACTGAATCCGAGGTATACGGTATTTCGGAAGACCCGAGAAAATTTATGAACAGGCTGACCTGTATCATTTCCACCTTAGAAGTAAAATTCCCCACAGGTGATTGGCCGAGGAAGGATAAGCTAATTAAGCCGAAAATCCTTCAAGGCTTCCCTAGGTATGTTCCGGATAAACTGACCTTCTTCATAGGCAGTGATGTGTCCTTAGATAGGTTCCTAGAAATAATCAACAAAGAACACCAGTTGGATCAGGCACGTCTAGCCAGTAGTAATGATAGTGTATATGAAGTGACGAAGTCAAACAGGCCTGAACCCAAGGCTAAAACCCCAACCCAGCAACCGCAGTCACTACATTGTCAAACGCCACAGGTAGCAGAAGATTAGAGGCAGAAGGTACAAGCTTCCCTAAATCAACTATCAAATCAAATGAAGACCATGGCTAGACTTCAGAGACCCCCATGGTGTACGTACTGTAAGACATGGACACATGATCAACGTAACTGTCCAGTAAAACCTCCACATGGATCCTATTTTGATTGTTTGAGGACGAATTGTCATAAGTGACAAAATGACTGTCCGGGACGAGGCAATAAGACAAGGCAACTGGTTACTTAGAGGAAATCCCCTGCCATAACGCTCCTTGTGAATAACATGTCATGCCAAGCTCTGATAGACACAGCTAGTGAATTCACGTAATTAGTGAGACAGTCGCTGTTAAATGAAATGAGTTTACCAATATCTCAATGTAAAACTATACCACTTCTTTCAGGTATTACAGGAACATCACTCAAAATTCTGGGTACAATCTACCTTGACATTTTCATAGGGCTTTCCAAAGTTGTGAAGCATTTAGGAGTAGTGATTCCGAATGGATACCTGAGTACAGATTTGTTACTGGGTGTTGCTCTCCTTGGAAGAGCCCCAGTGTCCTGAGATAAGTCACAAGACCTTCCAGTGGGCTGACTTTACTTACACAGTTCATTTTGTTCACACTGACAGTGGTAGGCTGAGATTTGTTCGTGGAACCATGCCAAAGAAATGTAGCTGGGAATCCTCAAGAAGTAAGTACATCAGACTAGTAACCAGAATCGACCTTCCTCCATATCAAACCTGTGTGTTGCCTGTACCAGTAGCAGAGAACCCCCATGACATTCTTGAGATTAACCCTGAGACTAAATGTCTCTAGCAAGAGGCACCCACGTGTGTTTGAGTAAACGAGAAAAAGGAAGTCTGTCTCCCCTTTCATAACCCGAGTAGGCCAAGAATCAGTCTAAAACCTGGTACCTTACTGGCCATTTATAACAAATTATCTAATAACCAAACTGAGGACACACCCTTCCAAGTCAGAAGTACCATAGTGAGCAATGCCATGCTTCCCAGTTGCGACACAGCTTCTGGTCCTAATTCCCGAGAAGAGAAATTGCAGGTCTTCATTAAAAAGTGCAGTTTACTTAAATCATAGACAGTTGACTAATATTCTCAAGCAGAATCATCAGGTGTTCACCCTTAGCGAAAATGAACTGGGAACCATGAAGGTCCCCCCTGCTCACATTGGTATTTCCGACCCTGCACCAACCAGAAGTCCTCTATATAGATGTCCCGAGAATGCGAAGGCAATATCACAAATGTTGGGAGATATGTAGACAAAAGACATAAGTGAGCCATCTACTGCCACTTGGCTGAGTCCAATAGTCCTAGTACCAAAGCCTGATGGGAGTAAGAGCATGTGTTTGGACTATCGACAAATTAATACCAATTTACAAACCGTCTTACAACCGTTCCCTAGGTTAGATGAATTAGTAGAGCTGACAGCTGGAAACCATTTCTTTGTAACCCTTGACATGAAGGATGCATATTACCAGATGGTGTTGGATGAAGAAAGTCGAGATGTTACCACTTTCAGTGATGGAATTTCGCTGTATCACTTCAAGAGACTCCATTTTGAGCTGAGTTGCAGTCCGGCAATGTTTATCCGTCAGTTAGGATCAGTGTTAACCCCACTTATGAAAGAAGGCTGATAAAAGAATTATCTGGATGATATCATTTCATGGGCACCCACCTTTGATGAGCTCCTTAAGAGACTATCAACCCTGTTTAAACATCTCATTAAAAATGGACTCAAACTGAATTTCTCTAAATGTCAGTTTGCCCAAAAACAGTAAAGTTCTTAGGACACTAAGTATCAGAAGAGAGATGTAAGCCAGACCCTGAGAACGTTAAAGCGGTGGTTGCTATGAAGCCTCCTAAAAATGTTAAAGATGTGAGGCAATTCTTGGTTATGGTTGAATGTTATAGAAAACATATCCCCCCCCTTATCTGAAATTGTTGTCCCATTAACTGAACTCACTAAGAAACATGCTCAGTCTCATTGGTCCCCGTCATGTAAGGAAGCCTTTCAACACCTTAAACAAAAACTGATCAGTGCTGCTGTATTAGTAAAAGCTAATGTTAATATTAAATTTATCTTGCACGCTGATTCTAGTAACATCCATGTGGGAGCCGATCTCATGCAAATGAAGTTGGATGGGTCACATAAATCATTGGGTTACTTTTCTAAGAAAATAAAGCCCGTAGAAGCGCGTTACTCCGTCCCTGCTACACGTGGGGTAGGCTTGTCATTTCAACATTAAGACTGATCACCAGCTTCAAGTAACTGTATTAAAAAAGAAAACGAAGTCACCTTGAATGAACAGGTGGATGCTGGAAATGCGCGAGTGCTGGTTTGACATTGACTACAAGACGGGTAGGAAGAACGTGGGTTTAGACCAGTTAAGTAGACCAGTGAGAGTGCTAAGATGGAAACCAGACGAAAGATGGCTAGGGAAGGCTCAGGAAGAGATGAGAGAGGCTCAGTGTAAAGAGGCTAAGTGGAAGGATATGATAGATTACCAAGAAAGCGGTGCAATCCCTAAACATTGCTATCCTGGCGCCACCCTATATCAGTTTGTTGTAGAACAATGAATTTTTATTGGCTAGTACCTAAGAAGGATGACAGCCTACATTAATTACCAGTAGTCCCACAGGAGTTAAAGAAGGCTCCTCTGAGTTTAGTACATGATCAATAGTCAGGACATTTAGTCCGGAAAAAGTCAACTGACAAGGCTGAAACATTGTTCTGCTGGCCAAACCTTAGAGAGGAGATGAGTACCTATGTATCAGAATGTAAAAGCTGCCAGCAATTTATGGATACCTCTGGGTTACAACAGAAGTGGCAAGAGTTGCTCCCTGTGCACAAGCCCCTTGACCGGATCAGTATTGATCTCACTAATATGTGTGCTGGAACCCAAGGGTACCGTTATATGCTGACAGTTCTGGACCACTACAGTAGGTTTGTCAAATATTCCAAAATCAGGACTAAAACTGCGGGTGAGGTGTGTCCTAACTTCTCAGAGTATTTCTGTGACTATGGAGTCCCAACCCTTCTTCTCATGGATAATGGAGGAGAGTTTACCTCGCAATAATTCACAGACCTTTGCTCCTCCTACAACATTAAATTAGGTTATGCGACTCCATATCACCCCCGTGGGAATAGCTGTCAGAGAGAATGCACAGAACCATGCAAAGTGTGCTGGCAAACCTGTATAAAGGTCATCCCCTATTATGGCCCGATTTCTTGGGAGAATGTCAACGTCTCCTGAATGGTGCTGTGCATACCTCAGTTGGCGAACAACCCCATTTTGCTCTTTTCTCAAGGCACGCCACTAGACATGTAGATGTCAACTTACCAGTGATAGAAAATGAGGAACGTCAGGAGGCAGTGACTGTGGCTCGTGATCTGATACATCAAACCTCTGTGAACATGGCTCGCACGTTCCTTGAAGTAGCCAGCTGGTAACGAAAGAACCAATTGATCGAGTGTGGAGACTTAGTATGGGTGAAAAATGAAAATCCTGAGCCAGGTACGAGCCACAAACTGAACGCGAGATGGGAGGGACCGAATAAAATGGTAGAAGTGATACGTGATAGTGGTACTTATCACTTGAAAAACACGTTTGACGACACTGTAATGCAGAGAGCAACTTAGAAAGTGAAGCCTTATATAGAAATGGAACAGTGGCTGATGGAGTCATCAGCCGTGGTGGAAGATGATGAAGAGTGTCAGCTTGAGACCTTTCCGCCCAGAAACCGCAGACATGTCCGTAGATATAAAGAGGATTGTTAAATGTGCAATGTACCACTCTCTGGTCCCGTTTGTGAGCTTCATTCTCCCTGTCAAACTCCTGTCACTGGTGTTACTTTGCGATAAGACGTCCTGAGTCGGATGCAGTATAGGTGTTCTGTGTATGAGGATGTATCTGAACACATGAGGACATGCTTAGTAGCTCTAAGGAAACCCTGGGAAGACTATGTGTACGAAAATGTGTGGCTGAAGAGAATGTGTTACATGTTAACCACATTCCTCCTTGAGGCTTACCTACTGCAAAAAGTGTGTAGGACAACCTAGTCTGGACGTCCACGATAACCTCTATGATAGGCATCTGGGATCTCACAAGTGACTTAAGGTGGGTGGGAGATTTGTCTGTGTGGGACATAATTGGTGTCGGGTTGACCAGGAGAGTGAGGTACTGGCATGTACTGGTGACAGTTTCTTTGGGTCGGCAGTGTCTCTTGTTGTCACTCTGTAGTTATAAGTAAGAATAGTTTCCCTGTGTCATATGTATTTGTAGGACAATTGATTGCGGTAAAAGTCTTTAAAAAGGGGGGGGAAAGCTGTGTAATGGGGCCAGAAATCTGTAGTAAGACGTTTCCCTTCACTCACTTGTCGCCTTAAACAGGCACAATTATATTTGTACTTAATTTCATACTAAGGCTCCATGACTGTAATGGGCGTGAGATTGGATTCAAACTGCCCGCCATCCTTAACTCAATTACTCGTGAACCTGACATCACTGTTCATCCCCTATGACATCACCTTCCGCTTTCCCCTCAATTCCCTAAAATCCTAGTAAAACTGAATTAATAGAAACAGGAGTGCGCGATGGCAATTATATTCGATGACCCTTCCTTTCTTATTAAATCCATACTGCCAAATTAGCTCAGGAAAAAGTTGGTAAATGGAATTTTCCCTCGACTCATTCCTATAGCGGCTTAATTCCCCTCGCCTTTGTTTATAACAGAAAATGGAGCAGAGCTGATCACGGTCCTCCCTCACACATTCATACTTCCCATGGATCTGTAGGTTATTTTACTCTTCTAAAGAGGTTAGTACTTATATTCCTCACAGACACATTAAACGGAGCCTGAAGCAGCCTTAGCATAAACTGACAAGTGATTAACAACAGAAATGAAGTGAAAGGCATGTTGGAAGAAGCCTTTGTTCACAGGGGCAGAGTTACAGTACAAAATCATTCCTGTTTGCTAGCTTGTATCCCGTGATTACATTCCAACTGGTAAATAAATACAACGTCGAGTGAGAGAATAGGTCTGATCATTTTGCCTCCCCGCTCATCTTCGTGACGTCACACTACGTTTCTCGGGGGTTCAGAGAAAACAGGTAAAGTGGATGGGTAACTGCGATAAATTACCACAATTTGCTACTTCATGTTCTCATCCTGGTCAGCATTGTAATATAACTATATTGGTGTTACTCTTACTATTGTTACTGAATGCTCCCTAATTTATAGCTTCAGTACTGTAAACTTCATAAATAGAGTATATATGAACTTTGAATATCTGAATTCATCATTTGTACCAGTCCTATCGTTTCTATCATGATGGTGATGAAACATTTTTGCTGTTCTTTCCTTTGTGTTAATGCTTTTCATCATCATCTTCGTCATCACTAGTAACATACCTCTTATCATCATCATCATCACTGTCACTACCATAGCTCCCGCAGCTTCTATAAACTGCTTCATCACACACACACATATTCCGACAAATAAGGCTGCATAGGACACTAGCAGTCGCTCTCGTGAGGTCGCAGTCGCTCTCGTGAGGTCAGTCTGTTCAGACGTGCTAGAGACCTGTGGTAGTGTTGTGCTAGTGTGTTTTAGTGATCTGTGTTAGTGTGTTGTAGTGATCAGCGATAGTGCTGTGCTAGTAATCCGTGAAAGTGTTGTGCTAGTGTGTTGTGGTGTCCCGTAGTGACCCGTGATAGTGCTGTGCTACCTTGTGTGAACTAGTGCGTAATGGCTTCCTCGGCAGAGAGCTGTGTCCCCACTGCAGGTATTGAAAAGGACTACCTTGAATTAAAGGAAGAACTTCTCGAACTGAAGCGGGAGGTACAATTTCTCAGGCAGGAGAAGGCACAAATGAGGGAATTGTTGGAGGAGATGTTGGTGGAGAAAGAGAAAAAGGCTGAAGGTTGGACACTAGTTAACAAGGGTGCAACGAAGTTCACTCTTAAGAAGCAAACGGAAGTTAAGACCACTAATGCCTTCGACGCACTACGGGACGAATGTGAAGGGAAGGCAGAGAGGGAAGTAGAGGAGAAGAAAGGTGAGAGAACTTCCAGTACAGGTAAGTATAATCAGAACAAGAAAGGTAAGAAAAATGTTGTTGTTGTTGGAGACTCCCAGGTGAGATATCTGAACAGGGCCATGTATACTCCACTCGCTAAACATGTGTGTCTTCCAGTGTCCAGGGTGGCTAATGTGGTAGAAAAAATTTCAAATATCGTAAAGGAAAGTGGTGACAAACCCACTGTGTGCCTCAGTGTAGGAGGCAATTATATTAGTAGCCGTAAGAGTGAGGTGCTGTGGAAAAGGTACAAGTTGATGTTAGAAAAGGTTAGGGAGAGGGTAGGAACCCCTGTAGTGCTTGGTGTTTTACCAAGGTGGCGGGCTGGAAGGGAATGGTTGAGCAGGGCAATAGGGTTTAATTGGCGCCTTGAAAGGTATTGCAAAGATAATGCAATACCTTTCATAGACAGCTGGGACCGGTTTTATGGACGGAGTGCCTTGTATAGTTGGGATGGGACTCATCTTAACAGGCAGGGAGTTACTGTTTTAGCTGGAATGATAGATAGGGAGTTGGAGGGATTTTTTCGAGATTGAGAAGTAGGTGTACAGGAAGATGCAGCAACTACACTCAGAAATCATTATTACCATGTTTGGATAGATGCATCAATACTTGCAAAATTAAGAACAAAAGTTCAACCAATAGTGTAGATACATCCACTCAGGCACCTCAAATTGAGCAGGCGATGATAGATGATAGAACAAGCGATGATAGAAGGGCGATAAGCGATAGTACAAAAAATTGTTATATTAGTAAAGTAAAGAGTTTCCCAGTTAGTAATTAAATAAATAACAGCAAATGCCAAGGTAGAGGCATAACTACTAGTAATAATCTGAAAGTGTACTACACAAACAGCCGGAGTTTACGTAATAAAATGGATGAACTGAGGGCTTTAATTTGTACGGAGAAAATAGACATTGCCGTTATTAGTGAAACTTGGATGAATAGACACTCGAGAATTTTTAGCAGAATATCAGATAAAAGGCTATAATATTTTTGTGTCAAACCATCAGGGAAGAAAGGGGGGAGGGGTAGCTATTTATGTAAAGGATTCATTAAACTGTTACAATAAAGCAGACATTAAAGTAAATAGGGACACAGAAAGTGTCTGGGTTGAAATTAGTAACAATAGGGAGAAATTAGTCTTAGGAGCAATTTACAGATCTCCTAAATTAAGTAGAGCTGATAGTAAATACCTTTGGGAGGAAATTAGGAAAGCATCACAGTCCAGCTTAGTAATAATTGTAGGGGACCTTAATCTGCCAAGGATAGATTGGAGAAATCAGACAGGAGATGCAGAGTCAGAGGAATTTCTAGAGGTAGTACAGGATAATTTCCTTTATCAGTATATCAGGGAGCCCACCAGAGGTAATAATATACTAGATTTAGTTTTAGCTAATAAAGAAAATATCATTAGCGATATAGAGGTTGGTGGACGACTTGGTAATAGCGATCATGAAGAAATTAAGTTCAAATTTATTTGGGATGTCTGTTCCACTGAAAATACCTCCACCGTTCCTAATTCTCGTCTAGGAGATTTCGATGGCTTAAGAGCTTATTTTCGAACGGTATTCCACAGGGAGATTAGCTATTTGAGGAAATGTCAGGTCAGTGGGGAACCCCAGGTCATAGGTCAGGCGCAGGAAACACCTGGGGATGTCCGTCAGGTGTCTATGAGGGGGGAGGTGGTGGATAGGAATGTAGTCCAGGTGACGGAAATTAACTCAGCTCCAGTACCAAACAGACGTTCGACCAGTGAGAAGTATAACGAGTTAATAAATATAATACACGCAGGCCAAGATAGATATATTCCTTCAAAACCGTTTAGAACTAATAATTCAGAACCTAGATGGTTAAACAACAGATTAAAATCTCTCATAGGCCAAAGGAAAGGAATATATAGAAAAATAAAACGTGGAGAGGAACACTTACGTAACCGGTACACAATTTTAAATAGAGAAGTAAAGAGGGAGATAAGAAAAGCAAAGAGAAGTTATGAAATTAAGGTTGCCAGTGAATCAAAAGAAAACCCCAAGGGTTTTTATCAAATGTACCGAACGAAAAATAAAGATAGGATAGGACCACTCAGAACAGAATCAGGTGACATTACCAGTGAAGATAAAGAAATGTGCTCCATCCTAAATAATTATTTCATATCAGTATTCACCAAGGAAAATCTAAGCCTGGTCCCTCAAGCAGCAAATATTTACCATGAGAATACGGAAAATATTCTTAGTAAAATAACCATTAGTAAGGAGGACGTATTGAAAGAAATTAATATATAAGTTAAAACCTCAAAAATCGCCAGGTCCGGACGATATATAAGCAAAAATTATAAAGGAAACCAAAGAAGAATTATGTCAACCACTTTTAACGTTATTTAATGACTCTTTAAGTTCAGGAGAAGTTCCAGAGGCGTGGAAAACCGCAAACGTAGTGCCCATCTTTAAAAAGGGTGATAAATCAGCTGCGTCGAATTATCGTCCGATAAGTCTAACGTCAATAGTAGGAAAAATGTTAGAGTCAATTTTGGCAAATAAGATTAGAGAACACTTAGAAAAATTTAATCTTATAAACGAAAGTCAGCACGGATTCAGGCAAGGACGATCATGCCTCACAAATTTGTTGTCATTCTACTTGGAGGTCTATGAGGCAGTAGATAGCGATAAAGCTTACGATATTATTTATCTGGACTTTAGTAAAGCTTTTGATAGGGTCCCACACGAAAGGTTAGTTAGAAAGGTTCGAGCTGAAAGGACGAAAGCAGAGAGTATTAATAAATGGAACTAAGTCAGACTGGGGATTAGTAACTAGCGGTGTACCACAGGGTTCAGTACTCGGTCCCTTATTATTTATCATATATATAAATGATCTAGACTTAGGAGTCAATAGCAGCATCAGCAAATTTGCCGACGATACAAAAATAGGGCGTATCATTAACTCTACTGACGATTGCCATAACTTACAAAAAGACCTCGATACATTGTCCAAATGGTCTAAAACTTGGCAAATGGAATTTAACGTTGAAAAATGTAAAGTACTTAACGTAGGCAAGACCATTGGAGATACTAAATACAGCTTAGATAACAAAGAAATTAGCAAATCGAAATGCGAGAGAGATCTAGGAGTTATGATTAGTAACGACCTTAAACCAAGGCAACAGTGCATTAATGCGAGAAATAAAGCAAATAGGGTCCTAGGATTTATTTCGAGAAGCGTGAGCAATAGATCATCTAAAGTAATACTAAAACTTTATCTAGCATTAGTAAGGCCACATTTAGACTACGCAGTACAATTCTGGTGTCCTTACTATAGAATGGATATTAATTCGTTAGAAAATGTACAGAGAAGAATGACTAAAATGATACATGACGTCCGGAACCTGTCATATGAAGACAGACTGAAAAGACTAAGTCTGCATTCGCTAGAGAGGCGTAGAGTAAGGGGAGACTTAATTGAGGTGTTTAAGTGGATGAATGGTATAAATAAGGGAGATATTAGCAAGGTACTTAAAGTGAGCATACAGGATAGAACTAGAAATAATGGTTTCAAACTAGAAAAATTCCGTTTCAGTAAGGAAATCGGTAGAAATTGGTTTGGTAATAGAGTAGTAGACGAATGGAATAAGCTACCTAGTAAAGTAGTTGCTGCCTCTTCCATTGAGAGTTTCAAGCATAGGCTAGATAAGCATATGACAAATAAGGGGTGGATATAGAATAAAGAAAATCTTATAACCAATACTAATTCAGAAAAAATTTCTTTTCAGGTTACACTATGATAGTCTCTATTCTCCTTTCACACTTTCCTGTAAAATGTCCACGCCAGTTTTTCTATACGGCGTGGTGTTCTTTCTGACTTTTTCCTGCCGGCTTCGGCTGGAGGGTTTGGAGGGCGGGGGAGAGCCTTCTTCTTTGCTATTCTTATCTCATTCTAGTAGTTCAGTTACTCTTCTAGGAGCTGCCTAGCATGGGCCAACCGGCCTACTGCAGTTATCCTCTCTTCTTATGTTCTTAGACACATAAAGCACCACCATCGTCATTACCATGATTACAGTTACCACTGTCACCATCATTATCACCATTATTATAATTACCATCACCATCATCACCAATGCATCACAACCATAATTCCCTCAGCTTCTGCAGTATACCTGTCTTACCGTTATCATCACCACCACCACAACCATCATCATCATTATAATCATTACTTTGTCACTTCCATATAGTTATTGCAACATCTGTACCGTCGTTTTCACACACCCAGTTCAGGCACATAAGGGAGGGAATGGAGGGCACTACAAACACAGACTGAACTTTTCAAAACCTTACTTAAAACATAAGAAAAACTTATAACTACAGTAGGCTGATTGGTCCATGCTAAGCAGCTCCTGCAAGACTGTGACTACACTAGTAACACACCACCATACCACATCAGATATACCACATCACACACCACCACACCACATCAGATATACCACACCACATCAGATATATCACACCACACACCACCACACCACATCAGATATACCACACCACACACCACCATACCACATCAGGTATACCACACCGCACACCACCACACCACATTAGATATACCACACCACACACCACCACACCACATCAGTTATACCACACCACACACCACTACACCAGATCAGATATACCACACCACCACACCACATCAGATATACAACACCACACACCACATCAGATATACCACACCACACACCACCACACCACATCAGATATATCACACCACACACAACCACACCACATCAGATATACCACACCACCACACCACATCGGATATACCACACCACACACACCACCACACCACATCAGATATACCACACTACACACACCACCACACCACATCAGATATACCACACCACACACCACCACACCACATCAAGTATACCACACCACATACGCCACCATACCACATCAGATGTATCACCACACACACCACCACACCACATCAGATATCCCACACCACACACGCCACCACAGTATCACCATAATAGCATTATTTACCTTGTTTTCCCTGAACATGGAAGGGAAGAGAATCAAGGTACTCTTAAAATTTTACTTGGCTGTATTTTGATTTGAACCGAGAATTCAAAATTTCAAATGTGTCTAGACCATCTTATAAACTTTGTAAGGCCCCGTTTTTAAATTAATCTACACAAATACCGTAACTATATTTATTTTATTTTGGCAATCATTTCTTCAGTCAGTTATTGTAACCCTTATTGCTAATTATGACTGCACTCTGACAACCAGTCAGCTGCAAGGTTACCTTTCATACTTGGTAAGTTGAATTGCTGACATTAATATTAATTCTATCACAAAGATAAATCCACCGTTTTCTTCAATTCCTCATCCTTTGGGAAACGATATAAATGTGTACCTCCATCTTCCTTATTTTTACGTTGCGAGGATGTGCACCCGTAAACTGCACAGGACACCATTAGCCTAGCTTCGAGTGAAAAGTCAGGAGGAGCTGAGGATCTTCACCCAAGCGGAGTCTAAGTCCAACTAATCTCCTTAACCCTACTGGAGTGACGGGGTCAGGAGCCGCGTGACGTCATGCTCGGAGTGGTCCCATTTTTAGCCAGAAATGATCAGACCTTGTATCTCACTCTACCTTGAATAAATAGAGGTTAAAATCTTTACGTTTTCAAGGTCAAGTGGGACGACCCTTGAAGTTTAAGGGGAAACTTACCTATTCTGAGTATAACTAGCTACTAAAAACTTCATTACCCACTTTTTTTTTTTTTTAAACACCATAATACGTACCCTTTGTTAATGGTGTAATTTGTACTTATTCATTACTGTGAACTTAAGATCACATATAGTATTTTTCTAGCATGAATCAAATATAATCCAGGGCGCAGATGCTGGGAGAAGAAATGCCTAGGTAAGGTGCTACTATGATCTCGGTAGAGAGACCCTAGGAGATGTTACGGTGGAGACACCATGCCTTATAGTTACCTCGCCACACCTACTGTACCTCTGAGTCCTACCTCATGCACCCCACTCACCCGTGTTTTGAGTATTCTAAGTATTTTTCAGTAGTGATGGTCCTAAGTAAGCAGGAGAATGTGTGTATTTTATAAGATTATAATCTAGACTTTAATAAGATATAATTTAAGGTAATTAGCTGTTATATTACCCTTTTTCTCATATATGCAATAACGGCAGGTAAGGGAACGGGTTGTGCTTTAACTTGGTATAATAGTGGAAGTCGGCATGAAAGGGAAAACGACCCGTTAACAGACCCCCGTTGCATTGTACACTTATGCAGAGCCGTTGTATTGGCTTATTCTGCCACTGAGCTACATGAATTTACCTGCATAAGTATGAAAATCTGGGCTAAGCCAAGGCGAAAAAATTACAGCTGAGAGACAAAGAAAACGGTGACAGTATTCCTGGCCTCTTCAGAAGCATTCAGCAAAATGTATCCTTCTACACAAACTCCTCAGCCAAGGAATTACCGGTAAATTAGAAGTGTTGACCAATAAAGTCAAAGACCCGGGCAGTACCAGCACATGCAGCTATGTTACACCCAGGCCTAGTCATTATGATGTACCACAATGATTGGTGCCAGACGCCCTATTGTTTTAAGTGTTAATGGGGAACACTGACAATGAAGTGTCGCAGTCCACTGTCATTCTTTGCTGACAACACAAACTTCTGCAGAGGGATGGAAACCAAAGAGGATTTTGACCAGTTGTATGAGGACCTCAACAGCATTTAGAACTTTGCAAGAATGAATAATTATGGTATTCAGTGTCGATGAATTTGAACTCCTAAGATGTGGAGTTCGATATTGAAGAAAATACTACACTACTGTACCTACAAGTGACGGCCAGGAAATAAAGGCAAGCACCCTAGCCATTCATTCAGTGATGACGGTACTTTCAAACGCCACACCGAAGAAACGCTCAGTAAGACCAAGAAAGCCTTGGGATGAATACGACGAATATTCAAAATCCCGAGAGGCAGAATGCCTGATGACTTTTTGGAGGGCTTTTATCCAGCCTATGTTGAACTGTTGCAGTCAACTGTGGTCCTTTCACAGAATATCACACATACAGCCCTTGAAGCAGTCCTGCATGCCTTCACCAGACAGATTCGGTGTATGAAGAACCTAATGTACTGGTAGAGACTGAAAAGGATGGACCTCTACTCCTAATAAAAAGAGTAGGGAGAGATATGTTACCATTTACGCATGGAGGGCGCTAGAAAAACTGTAACAATATTCATCAAGCACAAATGAGACAGTGGCCATTTCACACCAAAGAACTGGTTGCAAGTGCAGCAGAACACTATCCATGCAGTCACTTGCCATGGATAAAACCCTAGCGACTGGAATGCCATTCTGGTCATAAGATATTGAACTCTCTACCAAGAAGCATTAGGAACCTCGCTGACTGATCAGTAGATTCATTCAAATCCCGCTTGGACACTTTCTTGAAGACAATTCCAGATGAGTCATCAGTCCTGGGATGCACGGCACTCGGCATTGCTGTCTATAAAAAACACTGCCAGACCTACTGGACCTGCGCTGCAAGAACAATGGTTTT
This sequence comes from Coenobita brevimanus, assembly GCF_032717465.1. Classification (NCBI taxonomy): domain Eukaryota; kingdom Metazoa; phylum Arthropoda; class Malacostraca; order Decapoda; family Coenobitidae; genus Coenobita; species Coenobita brevimanus. The sequence continues at coordinate 39,915,872 of NC_137006.1, read as the reverse complement.
GAATGCAGAGGTAGATCACCACGACTTTGGGAGAGCAGCCTTAAAGCGTTACCACGTAGGCTATGTATCCGGATGTTGGCAGCTAAGTGACGTCAGCATTTCAGACCTCACAAGCCGTTTATATTTTTTGTATCCAACCAAACATTTATAATCTATTACTTTATGTTTTGTAATGATTTGAACTCAGAAGAAAATGGGTTTTCACTGGACAGGCCCTTAATTTTCCCTATCCAGTTTTATGATCCATGACTTAGCTTACCTAAATCTCAGCTATGAATTCTAACCACTTTACTCTGCCTTCACCTCCAGGTATCTGACTCAAATGGCTGGGCGTGGCGAGAGAAGACATTAGCTAGTTTCCTTATTCACCTTTACTGCTTCATAATACATAACTTAATTTACCTTGATCTTCAAATATCTTATTCGGATGATAAGGTGTCGGGAGAGGAGACAGTAGCCAAAATTCCGCAAATCCCGAGGCTACTCATTCACTAGGGGACGGTCCAGTGACCAGAGCCTCAAGCCACTCAAAGTAACAGACTTCCAAAGAGTGTATTTTACATCTTGGGATGAGTACGACTGTGACTGCATTGGGACTTTGAAAGCTGGATTGTGTGTTTGGATATCACAGTGCCATGAATTGTACGAAGGGAAAAGGGGATGAACTGGATGGGTGTGATACTCGGGTTAGTGCTGAGATTCTTTATTAATTTTTCTTTAGCGTGTAGCCAGAAACGTTAGCGAAAATAAAGACATCAGGCTGTATACTGTTTATCTCACTTGCCCAATTTTGTCCACTTGACACAATGGATCAGCCACACAGGGAAAAGTGGTTTATTTTAAGATGCAGCAGTTTCAGTCTGACTGGGGTATATAATTTTTACAAACATCGATTGTGTTCTACTGGTGTGTAAGTTATTAATCTCTTCCATATGGTGACGTCTTTATTATATTCTTGGTAGCTCTGCGCGATTTGATTAATTTTGAAACGGTTTTTGAGCAGAAGGTGTTAGATAGGCTCATCAACCCCTTCAACTGAAAAACCGAATTTACAACTAGCCACACTGACCAGTAGACTATTACTATATAATGTTTTGCAGCTCGGGAGACATTGAACTGAGATGAAGTGAAAATGAAAATCGGCCAGAACAGTGAACCATATTGGATTATATTATCCAGCACGGAGATGTCTTACCAAATTAAATAACATACGTTATTGAATATATTCATTCAGTGTTTCTTGACAAAGCTGCCCCTGAGAACATATAACCCCATCAGTCAGAGGATGTCCTTTTCGCTGCCTACTTGCTACCACCTGAGGATTGTATTTAGCTTATATTAAACTGTGAAGGAAGGTCAAGGAAGACTTGTTTAACCCCTCACGGCGGCAGGTTTCCCAAGTGTTAAATACAATAATGTGATGACAGAAAGAACTAAAAAATCATCACATAATCTTGTTTGCTGGTAACGTTCCAAGGTCAGATTGAAACATAGATATTAGCATCACACAGAGTCCATGCATCGTTGGCGAGTTACAATGGACAATGTCAGTGAGGATGAATGATACTGTTGTTGGTGCTGGTGTTGTTGGTGTTGTTGTTGGTGGTGCTGGTGTTGTTGTTGGTGGTGCTGGTGTTGTTGTTGGTGGTGCTGGTGTTGTTGGTGTTGGTGTTGTTGTTATTATAGTAACACCAGGCTCATCTGAACGTGAACACAGCGGACTGCAGGCTGAAACTAACCTTCTCCTGCAGCCCACCATCCCTCTTCCGGGGATAGGGAGCGAGTTAAGGGACGTTTTCTGTACCGGGCAACGGAGTGCCTGCTCAGTTGATGGCAGAACTAAGAAGAAAGAAATTAATGAAAAAATACGTGTAATATTTACTGCAGCCTTCTCAGTAGTATTTTATATATCTGCGTACTTCAAATACCAACACTGATCCTATACTCTTTATGCATACTAGAAAACTCCCACTGATGACGTAAGGCATCACCAGAGAACACAATAATTTGGAAAATGAAATCCTTGGATAATAATAAACCACAATGTATCTTTGAGCTGGAACTGTTCAAACTGTAGCAGCAGTCTTCACACTTTCTTCCTCTTTAAACGTATGAAGCAGCCATGTTTAGAGACAGGTGGAGAGCAATAGATGAAACACACACACACACACACACACACACACACACACACACACACACACACACACACACACACACACACACACACACACACACACACTCACACACACACACACACACACACACACACACACACACACACACAAACACACACACACACACACACACACACACACACACACACACACACACACACACACACACACACACACACACACACACACACTGTCAACAAGGTGCCCCGTGTTTATACACCCATACTAATTGTTAATGCCGAAAGCATGTCCACTGGAGGTCAAGGCCGAACTAAGTAAAAGAAAAAAGAAAAATCCGCCAATAGTTGTAGCACTTAGACACAGGGTGACATTACCTCTGATGATACTTCCTAGGTTATTGTCAGCTTGATCGTATCTGACAGAGATTTGCTTTCTTTTTGACCAATTACCTGTTACTTACAGACAAAATCAGATGATACTCCATTAACACATTATTTCCTTACCATTTCTTCATAGCCAGCAGCATATTTTACCACTCCTCTCCCATAAAAGCTCAGCATTCAGTGTGGAGAGGCAGCAGTTATTGTCAGACGAAAATAAACTATCTATAGCCATCCCTGCCTTCCACTTCCTCTGCAAGGGAAACAAGGCAAGGCCTGAGCCACTCATAACAGTGCTTGGTACGAAGGCGCGCTGGAATCGCAGCCGTGATGTATAATGTACCTTAGCGATAATTACCATGCAACAGATATTAAAAAACAATAATTTACATCATAAGCTGGTACTATTGTTTTAATACGAGGTACCGCTTGTAGCTGCTATTTGTTCTTTTTTAATGAGTTTCGTCGAAACAGTAAGACGCATTATCCTACCCAGTGAATTACCTGCATTGATTGGACTACTATCAATCCATAGTAGGAGTTCGATAGTGGCGTGGGTGGTGGGGAGTTGACAGTTACCATTAAAGTGCTGCATACACTTAAAACATCCCTAGAAAATTTATTATCTGAAATGCATACTGTGTCGTTGTTGTGCTACCCCAATCTATCTGATCGACTAGACCCAGCAACCACAGGCAAGCAACCGCCCCTGCGGGGCCGTCCCGTGCGGTGAGCTGCTGTTCCCATGTGATTGACAGCATCTCGGCACAGCGAGACGCGGCCCTGCGATTGGTGTGGAAGTTTTGTTACTCTGTTTTTGTATTTATTTGTGTGGTATTGATTTACTATAGGAAGCAGAAAACAAAGCTATCGAACTCTGTGTTAAGTTATCATACCAGGTAATGACAAAATAATGTCCATTTAATGTTTGGTGCAAAATACAATACGTAAAACAGTCACTGAGGCGTATAACACAGCCTAATATTGTCAAGAATATAGCCAACAATCCAAGTACTGAGAAGTTGCTTTACACACAGCTTATCGGTAGTGAAGAGGAGCCTGCACGTGGTGGCTGTGTTACTCTAAGTGGAGCAGAGGCCAAATCTACTCATACTTCACTGTGCCTTGCCGTGGGAAGGACCCTGGCAAGGTGTGTCTGCTACATACAGGTACCGGTTTCTTGCACGGTGTAGGTATTGTTGTGTACCTGTAGAACTGCACCATAGAAGCTGTTTCTTACCTGTGGTCGACGGGTTTGCTCGATCAGACACATTGGGGTTAAGCAATAGCAACATGCCATAATTTTGTCGACAGATATACAAAACACAAATAAGCATCAAATATTTATTGTCACCAGTGACAGTAAACGTGTATGATGGCCAGAGTTTAATTTCCGCCAGACCATCTGTCTTACAACTGCCAAATATCATCACACAAGACATCGTGATTACTAAGCGCTCAGGACCTCAGCTGTAAGACAAAACTGAGCTATAAGGGTTGACAATATGTTTACTTTATCTCCAAAGAACTGACTCTTATGTACGATGAGATATACGGTATTATGTTGCTTGTAGAGTGGGGTCTGGCACCAGGTCTGACAACTACTAAATGATATACTGTTGCAGGTATGACAACTCTCAAAGTCCAGGTGGTAAGTGAAGGGGCGGCTGGGCCTCATCCGTGAAGAGTTGGTGCAGTGGGTGACGAGCCTCAACAATGACGGGTTAATGCACTGGCTGGCGGGCCCCATCCGTGACGGCTTTGTGTTGTGGGTGGAGGGCCTCAACCGTGATGGGTTCGATAAGTGGAGTGAGTGGTGGGTATGAGCCATGAAGAGTTAGTGCAGTGAATGCTTTTTTTTTGTGTGTGTGTGTCCGTGTGTGTGTGTGTGTGTGTGTGTGTGTGTGTGTGTGTGTGTGTGTGTGTGTGTGTGTGTGTGTGTGTGTGTGTGTGTGTGTGTGTGTGTGCAGTGGGCGGCGGGCCTCAGCCGTGAAGGGTCTGGTTAGCATAGTGGGTTGTGGTCCTCAGCCGTGAAACGTCTGGTTAATGCAGTGGGTGGTGGTGGTCAGCCATGAAGGGTCTGGTTAATGCAGTGGGTGGTGGTGGTCAGCCATGAAGGGACTGGTTAATGCAGTGGGTGGTGGTGGTGGTCAACCATGAAGGGTCTGGTTAATGCAGTGGGTGGTGGTGGTGGTCAGTCATGAAGGGTCTGGTTAATGCAGTGGGTGGTGGTGGTGGTCAGCCATGAAGGGACTGGTTAACGCAGTGGGTGGTGGTGCTGGTCAGTCATGAAGGGACTGGTTAATGCAGTGGGTGGTGGTGGTGGTCAGCCATGAAGGGTCTGGTTAATGCAGTGGGTGGTGGTGGTCAGCCATGAAGAGACTGGTTAATGCAGTGGTTGGTGGTGGTTAGGCATAAATGGTCAGAGACACAAGACTGTGACAGCCTGATAGGTGGGTCCCTCCGCCTGAACTACCGTAGTTCTCCGTCACAGCCTCACCCTCACCACCACCCCCACCGCCTACACTACCTGATTACCCACCCACCAGCCCAGGGTCCAAGCCATTATTAGCATTGTTTCCGTTGTTTGTTGCAGTGTTCCATTGTGTCCAGAATTGTTACCGTTGTTTGTTCCAGGGTTGTTTCCATAATTTGTTCCAGAATTGTTTCCGTTGTTTGTTCCAGGGTTGTGTCCGTTGTTTGTTCCAGAGTTGTTTCCATTGTTTGTTCCAGAGTTGTGTCCATTGTTTGTTCCAGAGTTGTGTCCACTGTTTGTTCCAGAGTTAGTTCCATTGTTCATTTAGTGGTGGTTCCATTGTTCGTTCCAGAGTTAGTTCCATTGCTCGTTTCAGATGTGGTTCCGTTGTTCAATCAGTGGTGGTTTCAGTGGTCGTTTCAGTGGTTGTTCTATTGGGTGTTCCACCACAGCCTCTGCCTCTGCCTCTGCCTCTGCGTCTGCTTCGCGCCTGCCTTCTCTGCCTCCTCCTGGTTGAGTTCTCACAGCTGAAGTATAAGAAAATTATTCTATTGACTGTCAATGTAGCCATCTTTATGTATCTATACCTGTTTTTTGCCTGACAGCATTTTATGAGGTAGACCTCCAGCGATCCCTTTGCCTGGGCTCTCTAAGCTGTACTATTGGAGAAAACTGTTTTTTTGGGCCATGTATTTGTCTGTCTCTGTATTTACTTATCTGTGTGTAGCAAGACGTAGCGAGTATTGAGGAGTGGCCTGCCGATAATCCATCTACTTGGGTTCCCATACCTTGCGTGTTTGGAAAAAATGGTATTCTGATTGTGTGTCTGTGTGTGTACTATATATATATATATATATATATATATATATATATATATATATATATATATATATATATTATGTGTGTGTGTGTGTGTGTGTGTGTGTGTGTGTGTGTGTGTGTGTGTGTGTGTGTGTGTGTGTGTGTGTGTGTGTGTGTGTGTATGTGGTGTGTGTGTGTGTAACTCTATTTTTTTTAATGCAAAGAAGAAGCAACCAATGCCAGGAGCTCGCAAACCATTCCTTCCAAGAAAAAACAGAAACAATACGAAAGAGAGCCAAATTCAAGATCCGTTCATTTCAAGATGCGTCAACACACTGCATTTGAAAGACTCAGGATCATAAGGTGCAGGAAATGTTGATAGAGGCAGTCAGTTCTAGAGATGACCTGTTGTATATATGAAGGATTGGGAGCAACAGCTAATTCTTGCATGAGAAATTTGGACAGAAAAGAGATGAGAGTTTATTACTAGACGGGTGCTAGGTGACAGTGGTTGTGGTGGAGGGATCCAAACAAATAGATCAGAGGAGCAATGACCATCGAATTAACGATAAAAAAGAGATAAAGATGCAACAGTGCAGTGAAGAGACTGAGGATGAAGGGAGATAATAAGAGAAGGAGAGTTAATGAGAGAAAAAGCTTTTGACTCCACCTTGTTAATCTGCTATTTCTCTATCTATTGCCAGGTGCCTTAGTCCCGTAAGGGGTGGCCATAAGCAAATTGCCTCCATGTCGCCCTGTTCCCCGCCATTTCACTGCCGTACTCCCAGCTCACACCCCCTCTCCCATATACCTCTCCACTCCATTTCTCCATCTCATCCTTGGCCTTCCCCTCCTTATCCCCCCCTTCCACCTCACTCACTTACATTCTCCTCGTCAGTCTCTCGTTCTCTATCCTCTCCACATGGCCAAACCACCTCTGTGTGTTTCGCCTAACGCTTCTTATCACATCCACATCCACACCACAATGCTCCTTCACTTCCTCATTTGTCAGTCTGTCTCTCCATGTGACTCCACATGCTCTTCTCAGATAACTCATTTCCAATGCTCTCACTCTTGACTCGTTTCCCTTCAACAAGGTCAAAGCTTCACTTCCATACCTTAGAATTGGTATCACTGTAGTAATGCAGTGACTTTTTCACTTCCATGCTCACTTCCCTGTTTCTTATCACCGCTTTCAAAGAGCCAGCAACCTTTTATCCTTGCTGTACCCTTTCAAGCACTTCACTCTCTAAAATTACATCCTTACTCATCACACTACCCAAGTATGTACTTAAATGCACTCACATTTTCCATTTCCTCCTCATCCAACCTCACTGAACATTCAGTGACTTCATGTCTCTCGAAGACCATAACTTTACTCTTCCCTACATTCACCTTTAGATTTCGTTTCTTACACACTCTTTCCAACTCATTCACCAAGCCTTGCAGCTCCCCTTCGTCTTCACTTAACAACACAGAGTCATCTGCAAACAACAGTACAGGGAGTTTCTGAACATTGCCCTCTCTCATTAGGGCCGCTCCAACATCCACTGCCCTACGTTGTATCTCTTTTATAACCCCATCCAGATACAGACTGAACAACCATGGAGACATGACACATCCCTGCTTCAGTCCATCCTTCATATAGAGAAATTCACTTACTTCACTATCCACACGAACTCATAGCACCCTCACACAAACTCTTCACGGCATTCAGCAAGTTCCAGTCTACTGCATAAATATTCTTAATAGTCTCCACAATCCTTGTCTATCCATCCTGTCATATGCTTTCTCCAAATCCATGAAGGCCGCATACAACTTCTTTCCCATCTCTAGAAACTTTCCCATTAAAGACCTAAGAATGAATATCTGATCTACACAACCTTTTCCCTTCTTAAAACCTCCCTGTTCTTCTCCAACTAATTCCTCTGTTATTTCTCTAACTCTGTCAATAAGTTTCGTACAATATACTTTCCGAATACACTAAGATGACAAATACTCCTATGGTTACAACACATTTTATTTTCCCCCTTTGCTCTGTACAATGGGAAAAATTATATCTCCGGGACTTTACCTTACCTTCTTCCCAGGCCAATCTGCACATCTACATCCGTTCCACTACTATTGTATCTCTCCCCCATGCTTCAGCATTTCACCACACACTCCATCAGTTCCTGGGGCTTTCCCCATTTTAACTCTCTTCATTGCTTCGACAACTTCCATCTAACTGATTTCTTCCTTTCTTCTCACATCCCTCATTTTCTCAACCATTCCCCAGCCACTTATACTAGCATTACTTTCATTTTCTGTGTTCAACAGTTCCTTAAAGTGTTCTCTCCATCTGCTCAGTTTTTCTCCCACGTACACTAGTAATCTACCATTTTTATCTTTCACTCCCCGACTAACTTCTTTATTAACCTGTCTAGCTTTCTTTACCTCTTTCAAGAACATTTTTCTACATTCCCTCGATTTTACACTCAAATTCCTTCCAAACTCCTCATCCACTCTCTTCTTATTCTCTTCTACTATCTTTTCGCCTCTCTCTTCTTCTCTACCTATACTTCTCTCTTCCATCTCTCAACTTCCTCCACACCACTACTTTTCATCCACACAGATATCTTAACAGAGCCATGTATACTCCACTCACTAAACATGTGTGTCTTCCGGGGGCCAGGGTGGGTAATGTAACAGAGACAGTTTCAAATATCATGAAGGATAGTGGAGACAAACGCACTGTGTGCCTAAGTGTAGGAGGCAATAATAATAGTAGGCGAAAGAGTGAGGTACTGTGGCAGCAGTACAAGGATAAGTTAGAGAAGGTTAGGGAAAGGGGTGTGCTGCCTAGAAAGCGGGTTAGGAGAGAGTGGTTGAACAGGGCAATAGGTTTTAATTGCCGCCTTGAAAGGTATTGCAAAGATAACGCAATACCTTTCATAGACAGCCGGGACCGGTTTTCTGGTCGGAGTGACTTGTATAGTTGAGATGGGACTTATCTTACCAGGCAGGGAGTTACTGTTTTAGCTGGAATGATAGATAGGGAGTTAGAGGGTTTTTTTTCGAGGTTGAGAAGTAGATGTACAAGAAGTTGCGGCAATTACACTCAGAAATCAGTATCATCATGTTTGGATAGATGCATCAAGACTTGCAAAAGTAAGAACAACGGTTTAGCCATTAGTGGAGATATATCCACTCAGGCATCTGAGTGGATATATCACCTTTCTCAAAGACCATCACTTTACTCTTCCCTACATTCACCTTTAGATTCCGTTTCTTACACACTCTCCCAAACTCATCCACCAAGCCTTGCAGCTCCCCTTCGTCTTCACTCAACAACACAGTATCATCTGCAAACAACAGTACAGGGAGTTTCTGAACACTATCCTCTTTCACCAGGGCCACTCCAACATCCACTACCCTACCTTGTACCTCTTTTATTATCCCATCCATGTACAGATTGAAAAACCATGGAGACATGACACATCCGTGTTTCAACCCAACCTTCAAAGAGAAAAATTCACTTAGTTCACCATCCACACACACTTAAGCCTTAGCACCATCATAAATACTCTTCACAGCATTCAACAACTTCCCATCTACTCCATATATTCTTATTACTTTCCACAATCCTTGTCTATCCACTCTGTCATATGCTTTCTCCAAATCCATGAAAGCCGCATACTACTTCTTCCCTTCTCTAGAAACTTTTCCACTAAGGATCTAAGAATGAATATCTGATCTACACAACCTCTTCCCTTCCTAAAGCCTCCTTGTTCTTCTCCAACTAATTCCTCTGTTCTTTCTCTAACTCTGTCAATAAGTATCCTACCATACACTTTTCCTATTATACTAAGAAGACAAATGCCCCTATGATTACCACACACTTCTTTTTCCCCCTTTTCCTTTGTACAAGGGAATAATTATACCTGACTTTCAATCCTCCGGGACTCTACCTTCCTCCCAGGCCAATCTGCACATCTTCCACATCCATTCTACCACTATCTCTCCCCCATGCTTCAGCATTTCACCACACACTCCATCAATTCCTAGGGCTTTCCCCAGTTTAACTTTCTTCATTGCTTCCACAACTTCTATCCTACTGATTTCTTCCTGTCTTCTCACCTCCCTCCTTCTCCCAGCCATTTCCCAGCCACTTATATTCGTATTACTTCCATCCTGTATGTTCAACAATTCCTTAAAGTGTTCTCTCCATCTGCTCACTTTTTCTCCCTTCTCCACTAGTAATATACCATTTTCATCTTTCACTCCCCTGCTAACTTCACTTCCACCCTGTCTTACTCTCTTCACCTCTTTCCAGAGCATTGTCTTACAGTCCCTCCACTTTACACTCAAATTCCTTCCAAATTCCTCATCCACTCTCTTCTTACTCTCTCTTACTAATCTTTTCACCTCTCTCTTTCTTTCTACATATAACTCTCTCTTCCGCCTCTCAAATTTTTCCATGTCCCTATTTCTCATCCATTCACTGTATGCTTTCATCTTTTGTGCCACAGCCTGTCTCACCTCTTCATTCCACCACGCTGTTCCTTGCACCCCCCTCTGTCTTCTATTCCTCCCACACACCACATCACATGCTGCACATATTTCTTCTGTAAATATCCTGCACACACCTTCCACGTCCCCCATCTGCTCCAATTCATATTTGCCCAATCGTTCCTCCACTTCTCTCTCATACTCTGCCTTTTTCTCATCCTCTTGTAACCTTTCCACTCTCCTTGCAACTACTCCTTCCTCTCGTCTTTCCCTTCTTCTATTCCTCCATCTTACTTGGATCCTAATTCTAGCCACCAATAAGTAGTGATCAGAAAGTCCACTCCCCCAACCTCTATAAGCTCTTGCATCCATTACACATCTTCGCATCCTTTCATCCACACACACATAATCAATCATTGCCTTCCTTTCATTCAGTTCACCACCCACCCTTCTCATCACTCGCCATGTATGACTGTGGATCATTTTATGCCTGAAGAGGGTATTGGCTATCACCAACCCTCTCCCAGCACAAATGTCCACTAACGCACTACCATTCTCATCTATCTCAGCAGGCACACCCCACTCACCAACTATTCCATCCACCTTCACATTCCCTACTTTACCATTCATATCACTGATCAAAAACACTCTCTCATTCCTTCTAAACTTTTCCATGCACACTTCCACATTTATCCAGAACTCTTCTCTCACTCTGCTAGCACGATCTTGCGTTGGTGCATACACACGCACATATTGCCCACATTTGTATTCCAACTTTCAACTTTACCCACACAATTCTTGACCCAACTGATCCATACTGTCTTATGCTCTTCTTCCATCTTTTACTCACAACTATACATACTCCTTCCTTTGCCCTCTCATTCTCACCTACTCCTGCACATATACCCCATCCATACTCCCATTCTCTCACACTTTCTCCTCTCCATTTTGTTTCAGTTATTCCACATACATCCACTTTCTCACCCTCAAGCACCTGGACAATCTCTCTCTCTTTCACGTTGTCCATCACCAAGTCCTTTGTCCGGTCCTGGGTCGTCATCGTTAAGTCAGTCCTTGTCTGAGGCTTCTTTTTTGTTTTTTTAGTTAGTTGTTTTCCGGGGAGGGGCACTAACCCTCCGCCAACCCTTTTAGTCATCTTTTACGACAAGCAGGGATACTGGCGGAATATTCTTGAGAAAAAAAAAACTACCCCCAGCGGGACTATTAAATTGTTTATTTAGATACCAAGGGAAATTATTGTTTAATGATCTAAATTCTGAATGCATAAAAAAAAATAAATAAAGCTAACCATCACCAGAAAAGACCAATTAGCAAGCTTGTCCCCGGGTCTGTCATATCAGCTTATCTCAAACAAATGTTAAGTATTTACAGCGAACAAAGATAATATGCCTTCCCACAGTGTATCACGTAATGCCTCATTTATCCAGCGAGTACTAAGTATGATTCTTAAGTATGATATAGGGAAGGCTGATCACATAACTATCCTTTAATTGCACTGAATGAGCTCTCCACGACCCAGCTGTTTCCTCCAGTCTCATGTTACCCTACTATCTACATCAGAATCTCCCTAAGGGGCTGAAAAGGGAGGCTGCCAGAGGTCGGGCAGCGTGGATAGCCGCCATTAGATGACCAAGGCCGAAGCATGAAAGAATGATGGAGCCTTTATAAACGATACAAACGAAACGATCAGTCACAATTTGTCATATTTTCCGGCATATTGTCTCATACATTCGACCTTCACAACGCCTCAAACAATGTCTTTTGTAATCGTCAATCACAGTGTCAGGTACAATTGCCCTCTATAATTTTCAAGCATAATGTCCACTACAATCGTTCATCACAATTTTGTACCACAATGTCCAGGAAAATATCTGACACAGTCTATTACAATGCATCTCAGTAATCTGTTCCGCATTCCACATTTCCATCAGCATATCAGTCGCAGTCACCCACAGTAATAATGCAAATTTTTTCACAAATAATTTCAGGTTATCACAATATCACTGTCCCCAAGACTTACACAGATAGTGTTAAAGTAATTGGCCATCTAATGTATGTGGAGATACTGAATTATATAGTACATTTATGTGATCTTTTAAAGAACGAGATACAGGTATTTCTTGCTGTATTTTTTAAAGGGCAAGAGTTTACTTTAAGGCTGAAGAATATTGGGAGGAGCTATGTATTATTGGAAAGTAAACCCTTGACTATGAATATTTCTTCTTCGATATGTTCCAGTCACCTATGGATAAGTTAACTCAGCCTAGCAACTATACATTATTTGATTGAGCTGCGCAGCTGAAATGTATGTGGAGAGTAGGGTGTGTTTGATTCGCGGCGCTGATTTGTCGCCGATGATGTAAAATCTATAGGTCTTCTTATTTTAACACATATATATTTATATATTTAAATTGCTTGCAATATACTGTAAGCGGCCAGTTTAAATTTGGAATAATTTCCGAAGCTAAAGAGGTAAAAATTAGCTTTAAAAGTTTACTGTTATCAAAGCAAATTAATGTTGATTGTGAAGTTTTATATAACGATGAGTGACGTTTGAAGTAAATGATCCACCCAAGGTGTACACCCACGTCCGCATGTTGCACTAGTATCCACCCACGGCGCACACCAACGTCCAATTGTTGCACGACAGTAAATGCCTGCATTTATGTCAATGACGTCATCGGCGGCCAATCAGCAGCCGTGGATCAAACACCCTATATGCCCTATACATCTCAAGTGGACAGCTAAATCAAATGGACTATAACTATTCCAACTGGGGGGGGTTTCATTACAGTCTTGTGCTAATGCTTTCAGTACGAGAGGTTTCCAAAGCCTAGTAAAATTGTCTGGAGGCATCAAGAGCAATTGTTTAAAGCATTAATGGGGTTAAATGTGGAATTCGTAATTACAGTTGCAGTATTCATAATAAATACACAAATATCAGTTAGAAGACTTAGGTCCGTATCGTTATCAGATAAGGAAGGTCTCCAACACCTCTTCTTAAGCAATATATTTTGTTTATTATACCTTGCCGTCCTCTCCAGTGTCAAAATATTATAATATCACCATACTCTGCATAAAAACGTAGACAGTGATATCAACCAGCCATGTCCAAAAATAAATCGGTAAAGAAGAGGTGTTAGGGAGGTTCCCTAACCAACCAGAATACGAGGTTTAGAGTAATGCCTATCAACTGTCCGGGGGTTATTAAGGCAGACAAGTTTTCTTCAGTCACAGTCGTCTTCAAGAATACTACACACAATAATCGAACTTCTATACAAATTCTCAGTTGTACAGATAAATTAACAAAGACGTGATGAAAACAAACTTATATATTCCTTGTGGAATCCAAAATACATAGAACTGCTAAGTGGAATCCAAAATACACAGACCTGCAAGTGGTGTCCAGAACACCGTTAAGAAGCGGGATTTGCCAGTTAGGTGCTCGAGAAGCTTCTCGGCGTTTCCCGTATCGTAGGTTTCGGTACGAGTCAGAGTTGCAAGTTTGCCTGCTGTTTGTGAGTGCAGTTATTTCGTAAGTTATGCATTAATTTTTTTGCTGTTTTTCTCAATAATGTTTTTTTACGTGACTGTTTGTTAAATTATGTGATTGATATTAAGTTTGTATGGTAAATAACTTACAGTGTTACGTAATGTAAGAAAACTCTTGCATGTTTTGGTTATCTCCGAGTTAGTAATTGTGCTCTCGCTCTCTCGAATACACCAGAACTGTGGAGAAGTAGATCATTCTTGAACACAACAAGCTTACATAAGGATGGATAAGAGACTAGAAAAAGTTCAGTTGGTTTTCAGTTCAGTATGAGTGTAGTGCAGTGTCAGTTTGCAGCCTATATTTTCGGTACTTGTGAAAACACTGTTGCCAAGCATTAAGTGTAATAACAGTGAAGTGTTGTCAAGTATTACGTGTAATAACAGCGAAGTGTTGTCAACCAGTAAGTGTAATAGCAGTTAGTAAAGTTTGTATAGCTCCAGTGCTTGTGAGAACAGTGAAGTTGGAAAGCATTAAGTGGAATTATTTGGAAAATAAAGACAGGGAACTTTAAGAAGCCAGTGTTTAGTTTCGCCTCAGCTGATATTGTGTGCTGTACTCCGAAAGATTGACCATAAGAACAACTCACTGGGCAACGTCCTTCCTGTACTGAACTACTGCTGTTGGAGCCTGTGGCAGTGTGGGGACGCGGACACAACAATACGTAGACTTACAAGTGGAATTCAAAATACTTATACCTGGAAGAGGACTCCAAAATCCATACACCTACAAGTGGAATCCAAAATACACAGACCTGCAAGTGGAATTCCGAAAAGATAGACCTACAAGTGGAATCCAAAGTACATAGACCTGCACACTGAATCCAGAATACGAAGACCTGCAAGTGCAAAAGAATGACGCTTCTCAACTACTGTAATTGTACCACAGACTCTTAATATCGTCAGCAAGTTTGTGTGGGTATCATGCTGTACCGTATAACCAGCATACAAAGAACAGTGAGAATATACACTACGTTGGCTACGTAACTGGTGGGTGCTTCTTTATCTGGAGTCCAGTACCTTATGGCAAAAAATATTTTACCAACAGGTAGTCTTACCTCTTAGGTCATGTCCATAACAAATGCTTGCTGGCACGCGCGGAAGTTCTGCAAAATTTTAATCGAAAGTAGTTCTCGCTCGTCCCCTCCTGTGCTAGAAAGATTTTGGAGTGGACGTGGCCTAAGATGACGAATGGTCACTCCTGGCTATATAAAATCGTCTACTGGTAAGAAAGAATGAGATAGTTAAGATTTCTGATGTGCTGAAACGGTTTGATTGAGACATAGAATTACAGATGTGTTTTTACTCAGGTACGAAGCTGTGAGAGATGAAATTACCACGTGACTAGTTGAGATACAGAGAATAAAGTGCGATAATCATCCCCTCGTGGGGTTTATTTTTACATGAGGGACGAGGGACGTAGAAAGACTCGATACTCACCTTTCCTTGTCTTTCCTACAACACAAATCTTAGTAACGAAAGGAATGTTACCGTAAGTTATACTGTGGCAGTACCGAGTGACGTACCGGAAGGAGGAGAGTACCGGAGAAGTGGTCAGCTGACATTCGACGACACCGTCTTCACACCTGTAGAGAGAGGCTAAGAGTTGTACCAGGTTGGGAACTATATATATATATATATATATATATATATATATATATATATATATATATATATATATATATATATATATATATATATATATATATATATATATATATGGGTTGTGTTGTTGTTGGCAAAAGGGACATTTTGGCATTTCTATCTGAGCGATATATTTTGCTTATTGCTCCTCAGTATTCCCTTGTAGGCTATAATTTGCATCAGTAATATCCAAGAGCATGGCGGCCCCTTTATATATATATATATATATATATATATATATATATATATCTATATATATATATATATATATATATATATATATTCGTACTGCCAGATTATCGGGACAGCACCCATATGGTGAAGTGGTTAATGAAGGGTATATTCAAATCTTCCAGTCCATAAAATCTCGTTTGATTTGAATAAATTGTTTGTGAGAGCAAGAATAAAATGGAAACGACGTCATCGTACTGAAGGAGTTAAAAAGTAATGTTCAAAATACATCGTTCAGACTGAAATACAAGAGTTCTCTAAGGAGCAAACGACACTACGTGAACATCTTCACGCATATACTGCTTAGTCAGGGACAAAACTTGGGTTATTATATAACTCCATCAACTGCACACTTAATATAAAGCACGTCGGTCACTTTCCTCCTTGACTCATCATTCAGAAATATCTATTGGCAAAGAGACATACCAGATCTCTCTCAGCGTTGGATGACTAGAAGAGGGAAGTGAAACATTAATTGAAAATTTATCCCCTGCATCGGGAGGCCAGGGGGTCAAAACACATTAGCGGGTTGGTAATTAGTGGTAATGGCAATGCTTTCACTAACGAGGGACATTAATGTGGCAGTGAGATTTTAAGTTGATTATAAATGACTCATATGTTCGTCTCTAACACTATACAAATCTTCTTCAGTGGCTGCAATGTAAATTGAATAAATTATACTATCCACTGAGGTCACTAGCAATTAGTGGCATCACAAATGAGACGCAATCAAAACATTTACACAAAAATACAAAAATACCATTGTTCAAAACATTCATCCACTCACACCTTCTTCGAAGGCATGCAAAGAGGACATAATACGGAAATGATTTCGTGAAGAGGCTGTTTGCAGAGCAGAAGGTAACTGATAATAATTCCTCTCAGCCAAACTGACGTAGAAGAGTGAGGAAAACTTTCATACGGAATATGAAAATACATGGAATTTTTAGACTGGCAAAGAAGGTAAATTCAACACCACCACGCTGATATCACCACATCATCACACTGGCCCCCACACCACCAACACACCTATAACTCCACATCACTACACTGACACCACCACATTACCACCAACAAACAACCACCGTGACGTCACCAAACCGTCACACTGCCCACATCACATCACCACAACACGACACTTACACAACCACCCTGACATCACAACACCTCAACACGACACTCACACCTGACACCACAACACCACAACACTTACACCACCACAACACCACATTAACTCCACCTTACCTACAACAGGAGCCATCAGGAAGGGTCCAGGAGACAGGGTCACTAGATTCCTCACAGGACTCCCCCGGACCTGGCTGGCCTGTGGGAGAGGTCAGGTCAGGTCAGGTCAGCTCACGTAATAGGAGGGAATAGACCACGTAAAGTTAGACTAGGTTAGAGTTGCTTAGGTTCGGTAAGGTTTGGTTTGGTGAGACAATATCTTCAGGTTACATAACAGAAGGGGTTAAGTTTGATAAGGTTAGGCATTGCAAGGTTTCATTAGTGTAAGGAAGGTTAGATCTATACTCATTTCATCTTAATTTTGCACAGATTTTTGTCCTTTTTTTACCTATTTCACAGCGACCAGTGGCAAAAAGCCAATATTACTACTCCACATCGTTTACAAAGCACCTTCTTCTTGTCAGTATCATATTCTAGTGTTACTCTATAATTACAACACAGCATTGAAGATGCTGGCAATTTTAGGTCAGGTTAAAGTAAAAAAAAAAAAAAAAAAAAAGAATGGTAATGATGGATCGGATAAGGTTATGTTAGGTCTGGCCCTTTAATAAGTAATATAATAATAAGGTTTGATAGTAAAGTTCATGTGACGCCTTCAGTGTGATGACGTATTCCTCGATTTTATTCCTGTCGCCTCCAGACAATGGTATCTTGCTTGGGAGAGACTTTTCAACCTAGAGGAGTTAGGTAAGTCTCAATCAACTCTTTCAGTACTCATGTCGAGTAGAACAGTATGGAGATAACAAAAACAAATTATAAAGAACTTCACTGGATTGATGGATAAAAAAAATAGAAAAAGAAAAAACGGTGATATGAAAATTAATAATACCTTAATAAGTAAGAAATATTCACGAATAGGACAGCCGTAATTTGATCTGAATGGACCTGACTTAAGGTCGTATTCTGAGTGGCTTTAGAGCCTTCGTGACACCTCTTCCTCAGTGATTTATTCAGAACATTGCACCTCAGTACGCTCTTATAATTTATTGGTGTAATGCTTAATATTAAAACGAAAAAAATAAGCACAGAATATGGGGAATAAATCGCTAAGGAAGAGGTGTTACAAATCTCCTTTGGCACGAGGATAGACGTGAACAATCAGGATAAATCTAAATGACGTGACTGGACCAAATTAGACCTGAGTGGAACTAAGTGGACGAAACTGACCTGAACAGATCTAAGCCAACCTGACTGAGCCTGAGTGAATGGAAACAACACGGGTGGGTTTACGTGAACCTGAAACGGAATAACTGAACCCCGATGAACCTAACTGGGTCTTAACATCTCTGAAAGAAATGTGTATGTTTTTTTTTGTTTTTTTTATGCGAGGAAGAAGGAACCAAAGGCCATGAGCCCGCAGTAACAGTTCCCTCCAAGAGAAAAACAAAATACAGTAGAGAGCCAAATTCAAGATCCGATCATTTTGAGATGCCTGGACACACAGCGTTTGAAAGACTGGAGATCATAGGCAGGAGGAAATACAGACAGAGGGAGACAGTTCCAGAGCTGACCTGTTGCATGAATGAAAGACTGGGAGTAACGGTTAACTCTTGCATTAGAGAGTTGGACAGAAAAGGGATGAGAGTTTGCTGCCAGACGGGTGCTACGCGCCCGTCGTAGAGGTGGAGGAATGCAAGCAGACAGTTCAGAGGAGCAGTGACCATTAAAGTAGCGATAGAAAAGAGATAAAGATGCAACAGTGCTGCGAAGAGACAGAGGTTGAAGGGAGTCAGTAAGAGGAGGAGAGTTAATGAGACGAAAAGCCTTTGACTCCACCTTATTGAGAAGAGCTGTATGTGGGGAGCCTCCCCACACATGAGAGTTGTACTCCACACAGGGGCGGATAAAACCCCTGTATAGAGTCAACAATTGTGCAGGGGTAAAGAAAGAGCGGAGTCGGCTTAGCACACCCAATCTCTTGGAAGCAGATTTTACAAGAGATGTAATATGATCTTTCCAAGATAAGTCCCGAGTAAATGAAACCCCAAGCATGTTCAAGGATGATGCAGGATTAATCTGAATATTATTAAACATTAGTGGGTATACCTGTGGAAGATTTTGTCAGGTTGATAGGTGTAAGAACTGAGTCTTAGAAGCATTAAAGACAACCATATTATTTTTACCCCAGTCAGAGATATGAGCCAAGTCAGACATTAGGTGTGCCATAGCCTCATCCCTTGTTTCTTGAAGTAACTGTTGAGATGGGCGTTGCGGGAACCGAATGGAAAGGTGAAGGGTGGAGTCATCAGCGTATGAGTGGATAGGGTTAGATGTACAGCTTAGAAGATCATTGATGAATAAAAGGAAGAGAGTTGGTGATAGGACAGAGCCCTGAGGAACACCACTGTTGATAGATCTAGGAGAAGAACGATGGCCGTCTACGACAGCAGCTATAGAACGACCAGAAAGGAAGCTAGCGATGAAGGTACAGATAGAAGGATAGAAACCGTAGGAGGGCAGTTTGGAAATTAAAGATTTGTGCCAGACTCGATCGAAAGCCTTTGAGATGTCAAGTGCAATGGCAAAGCTTTCGCCAAAGTCCCGAAAGGAGGATGACCAGGAGTCTGAAAGGTAGGTGAGAAGATCGCCAGTGGAGCGTCCCTGACGGAACCCATACTGACGATCGGAAAGAAGGTTGTGATAGGAAAAATGCCTTAAAAATTTTTTATTAAGAATTGACTCGAAAACTTTTGAAATACAGGACGTTAAAGCAATTGGACGATAGTTGGAGGGTTGGGAGTGGTCACCCTTCTTTGGGACTGCCTGAATGAGAGCAAACTTCCAGCAAGAAGGAAAGGTACAAGTTGACAGACAAAGGCGAAATAGTTTGCCTAGGCAGGGTGTAAGCACAGAAGCACAGTTTTTGAGAACAACAGGAGGGACCCCATCAGGCCCATATGCCTTGTTAGTACTGAGGCCAGTAATGGCAGAAAATACATCAACTGAAGAAATTTTAATGTCAGCCATGAGGAAGTCAGAGGGGGGAAGTGATGGAGGAACAGCACCGGAATCGTCTAAGGTGGAATTGGAGGAGAAAGTCTGTGCGAAGAGATCTGCTTTATCAGTAGAAGAAATAGCTACAGAACCATCAGAGTAGAAAAGAGGAGGGAAGGATGATGAGGTAAAGTTGTTAGAAAGATTTTTGGCAAGGTGCCAGAAGGAGCGGGAAGAATTCGAGTTGGAGAGTTGAGAGCATTTAGTATGGATGAAATTATTTTTAGTAGAGCGAAGAACAGACTTAGCACGATTCCGGGCAGAAACGTAAAGATTATGTGAATCAGGGGTGGGTTGGCTCCGGTACCTTTTGTAGGCCTTCTCCTTGTTGCGGACAGCATTAGAACAAGCGTGATTAAACCAAGGCTTTCTTGCGTTAGTCAAAGGATATGAGAAAGGAATGTATGCTTCCATGCCCGAGAGAATAACTCCGTAATGCGCAAGGCACACTCAGATGGCTCACGGCCATGGAAGCAATAATCATTCCAGGGAAAATCAAAGAAGTACTGCCTGAGGGCCTCCCAGTTTGCAGCTCCAAAATGCCAGAGACGACGTTTCCCTGGAGGGTCCGCAGGCCGTACTGGAGCGATAGGACAGGTTAAGGCAATAAGGTTGTGATCGGAGGAGCCCAACGGAGAGAAAAGATTAACAGAGTAAGCAGAAGGATTAGTTGTGAGGAAGAGGTCAAGTATGTTGTAGCTCTCTCCAAGGCGGTCAGGGATACGGGTAGGGTGCTGTACAAGCTGCTCTAGGTCATTAAGGATAGAAAAGATGTAGGCTTGTTCACCAGGTGGATCCGTGAAAGGATAGGAGAGCCAAAGGTGGTGGTGAACATTGAAATCTCCAAGAATGGAGATTTCAGAGAAAGGAGAAATGGACAGAATGTGTTCCATCGTAGAAGTAAGATAGTCGAAGAATTTTTGATAGTAGAATTAGGGGATAAGTAAACAGCACAGATATATTTAGTCAGAGAATGACAGGAAAGCCAAAGCCAGAGAGTGGAGAATTCAGAAGAATCAAGTTCAGGAACACGAGAGCAAGATAAGTCGTTGCGTATGTATACACAACAGCCACCTTTGGCTTTGAAATGAGTATAGAGAAAGTAGGATGATACAGAAAAGGGTTTGCTGTCAGTTGCCTCAGACTACCTGGTTGGATGTAAATACCCTGGACGGACCTAACTGGACCTGGATGGCCCTAACTAACTGGACCTGGATGGACCTTACTAACTGGACCTGGATGGACCTTACTAACTGGACCTAGATGGACCTTACTAACTGGACCTGGATGGCCCTAACTAACTGGACCTGGATGGACCTTACTAACTGGACCTGGATGGACCTTACTAACTGGACCTAGATGGACCTTACTAACTGGACCTGGATGGACCTAACCACTTGGACCTGGATGGACCTAACTAACTGGACCTGGATGGACCTAAGTGGACCTGGATGGACCTAACTAATTGGACCTGGATGGCCTTAACTAACTGGACCTGGATGGACCTAACTAACTGAACCTGGATGGACCTTACTAACTCGACCTGGATGGACCTAGCTAACTGAACCAGGATGGACCTAACTAACTGGACCTGGATGGACCTAAGTGGACCTGGATGGACCTAACTAATTGGACCTGGATGGACCTAACTAACCGGACCTGGATGGACCTAACTACCTGGACCTGGATGGACCTAAGTGGACCTGGATAGACCTTACTAACTGGACCTGGATGGACCTAACTAACTGGACCTGGATGGACCTAACTACCTGGAACTGGATGGACCTAACTAACTAGACCTGGATGGAGCTAACTGGACCTGGATGGGCCTAACTAGACCTGAATCTCCAAAAACTGACCTGAAATGGATCTTATGGGCCAGACCGGTCTTGAAGTGGAACTGATGACTCTAAATGGACCTAATTAGTACTAAATAGTCGAAATCAGTACTAAATGGTTCTAATTAGTGCTAAGTGGTCCTAATTAGTGATAAGTGGTCCTAACTGGCCTTAAATGAAAGTGAATTTATCAAAGTTTGACGCATAGGACCTCACTGAACAATAATCCTTTCAGTCAAATAACGTGCTTTCATGTTTCATTCTTGCTGCCATATATATATATATATATATATATATATATATATATATATATATATATATATATATATATATATATATATATATATATATATATATATAAACTCCAAAGGGTTAGATAAAGCCTCAACTAAACTCTTCAACAATATAATCCAACAAAAAAGCTAAATAAAAATCGAGTAGTGGCAGAAAGAATAAAATACAAACTCGGTGATGGGACTGGCGAGGTTATATGGCCCTGATGGACCAAAGTGGACCTGACTGAAATGTACGAAAACTAATCTCACGGGACATGACTTAGACAAAGTGCACCATGAATGTTGTGAATGGGTCTGCGCATGGCTGATATTATCCAAAACAGCCGATCTCTTAACACCTGGATGGATCAAAACCCACCAGTGGAAGAATGGACCAATTTACTCTTAAATATATCATGCAGGGAATTCGTGGACTATCTTGACTTGCATTTCTAATGGCAATCCTGGTTGAACATTATACCCGGTGATGGTTTTGGCAGCAGGACACAGACAGAACGATTGCAAAAGTTCACCGACACTTTTCTGCCAACTGTTTTAATGGAAGGTGTTACGTGAACCATTTTGTTTGCTATCAACAGGAATCACGCAACAAAACGGAATAGAAAGGAAAGATACTCTCTGTCATCTGGGGAGGACAGAGAAATATGGAAGGCCAAACACACAACGCTGACAGAGGAATATCGTCGAACTACTAATTGCTCATGGCTGTACGCAGTCAACAAATATGCGTGTTCAACGAGCGGTCGAATAATATGTAAAACCTACTCGTTACCTCCGACAGATACCTAATTGCTCCGTTCAGGAAAAGTATCCTCAAATGGCATCTCCTGGCTACACACAGTGGGGAGTGTACAGGCTGTCGGAAGATCGCCTACTATTCTACTGCATCTACGTCATATTTAAGGCATGTCAGTCACCTTTCTACCAGACGTATATGAAAGGTGATTAGCTATGGACAGAGAATCAAATCAGGAGTCTCGGGTGAGGAATATCAGCCAGCAAATAAGAGTGAGATGTGGAAGTGGTGAGATATTAGTTTTTTTTTTTCTTTCTTTCATTTCTTTCCACGACTGTACTGAGTGGGGGCGATCGCAGCTAAAGCACTCGCCGTTAATTAGGCATGATAACAAACATACTATACTCCTCGTGTTTCGAGATCACTGACTAGTTTTTTTTTTTTTTTTCTTTTTTTACGGAAGATGAGAAGAAAAACAAACTGACTGTAAAATTAATCCATACACCAGATTACAGGTGTCCTCCATTCATACAAAATCTGTAGCAGTTGGACTTGAACAGCTGGATGTTGAAGTTTGGAGGCAAACAATTCTGGGGAAGCAAGTTCCGAAAAGAAGCAGCTCGGGGAATAAAAGAACTCCGATAGGCAAAAGTTCTGCAATATGACAGAGTGACAGTATAGTTATGAGCGTTACCAGATGCCCGTGTAGCACAGGGAAAGGCTTGAAGAGGTGGCACAATGGATACAATTTCATCTGAGCATTTACCATAAAAGTATCTAAAATAATGCAATGGAGGCAACATTCCTTCTTACTTGTAGGGGAGGTAGTCCATTTGTAACTGCATGGTTATCAGTTTTTCTTATATAGCTTTGTTTTGAATTTTGTCCAGTTGTTTTAGTGAAGCCTTCTCACATCCACTCCACAAGGGTGAGCAATATTCGAGCTGAGAGTGCACATGAGTCTTGCACATTACAGCCAACTGCTGGTCAGTGAAGAAGTTACGGGTTTTGTACAGTAATTAATGTTTCAGTGAAACGGTTTTAGCAAGTGGTGTAATATGAGAAGTCCAACTGAGGATATTGTTAAGCGAAATACAGAAAATTTCAGTACGTTTAGAAGCAGGAATACCGATTGCACTGAAGGTAATATAGGAATCAGGCAATTGTCTGTCTATTAGCAAATTATAATTATCTGGTTTTCCTAGCATTAAATGAGATAAGATTGTTTTGTCTCCATTCATTGATCTTAAAAAAGTATTGAATTATGGAAACTGCCACACTGAGTTTTGAGTTAGAGATATCAAACTTTATGAGTGTTTAAGTGTGAAGAAGCTACTGTAAAGCCTTCATATATCTGCATATGGATGCATGTGACTGTGGGTGATAGGCAAGATGTCTTTATTATATATTAGCAATAAGGTTGGAGTCAGAACTGGTCCTTGTGGCACGCCGCCATTAATCGAGTTGAAACTGATTATACATCACTTACTTTATCTCTTAAATTTCCTTCACTGAGATATGAGGAAATCGATGGAACAAAAAATGATAGGCTGTAGCAAGGGAGTTTGGATAGCAAGGAACGTTGCCATACTGTGTCAAAAGCCTTAGAAATATCAAAAGCTACTGCATGGGATTCTCCATGTAGTTCATTGGACTGATGAATGGTATGAGCCAAGAGATTGATTATATCAATAGAGACTAAGTATATATATGTTTGGGTTGTACTACCGTACCTAAAAGACACACATTAACAGTCTTTTGGAATACTTAAAAAACAGAAATACTTACCTTGACAGAGAACTGAGGCTATCACAAGAAAGGAAAGTGTTACTATTACTCTTGCCTGGAACTTCATCATAGATCTCTATATTCTGAGCGCTGTTTCGGAGGAGCAGCTGTTGGTCCGGCTACCAACCGCACACTAAAGGATATGCGACTGACGGATGAGAATAAATAGGTGTACAAGACTATGGCTTTGCTGGCACGCTTTTGTTCTATTGTGTTGTCATTGTTAAGAGTATCAATAATGCCACATCCGGGACCACGAGCATGACATCACAGAAAATTTCATTTAACACACGAAACTCTGCCACACAGCATCCTGCACTATATCATTCCATACGACACTGTGTCACGCCACTCAGCACTGTAACACACCACACCAACTCTATGCCACACCGATTCTGTGCCACACTGTAACACACACCACACCAACACTGTGTCACACTGACACTGTACCACACAGACATGTGACACACTGACACTGTACGACAAACCACAGCAAGACTGTACCACGCTGATATTGTGTAGTTTGGCCACTTTGCCACGTATCACACCGACGCTGTGCCACACTAACACTCTGCCACACTGATACTCTGCCACACCAACATTGTGTTACAATGACACTATGTCACACCAACATTACGCTTCATTAACACAGGGCTACAAAAGCACTGTGCTGCAGTGACGCTACCATATCAACACTGTGCCACACCAACACTATGTCACGCCGACACAGCGCTACTGATGTTGTGCCACACCGACACAGTGCCACACTGACACCGTGCCACACTGACACTCTGCCACGCTGACACTGTGCCACACCAACACTATGCCACGCCGACACCGCGCTACACTGATGTTGTGCCACACCGACACTGTGCCACACCGACACTGTGCTACACTGACTTTGTGCCACACCGACACTGTACCACACCGACACTGTGCCACACCGACACTGTGCCACACTGACACTGTGCCAAACTGACACTGTGC
>NC_137006.1:39860260-39885260 GCF_032717465.1 Coenobita brevimanus | reverse complement strand
CTCAACTCTCCAACTCGAATTCTTCCCGCTCCTTCTGGCACCTTGCCAAAAATCTTTCTAACAACTTTACCTCATCATCCTTCCCTCCTCTTTTCTACTCTGATGGTTCTGTAGCTATTTCTTCTACTGATAAAGCAGATCTCTTCGCACAGACTTTCTCCTCCAATTCCACCTTAGACGATTCTGGTGCTGTTCCTCCATCACTTCCCCCCTCTGACTTCCTCATGGCTGACATTAAAATTTCTTCAGTTGATGTATTTTCTGCCATCACTGGCCTCAGTACTAACAAGGCATATGGGCCTGATGGGGTCCCCCCTGTTGTTCTCAAGAACTGTGCTTCTGTGCTTACACCCTGCCTAGGCAAACTATTTCGCCTTTGTCTGTCAACTTGTACCTTTCCTTCTTGCTGGAAGTTTGCTCTCATTCAGCCAGTCCCA
This sequence comes from Coenobita brevimanus, assembly GCF_032717465.1. NCBI lineage: Eukaryota > Metazoa > Arthropoda > Malacostraca > Decapoda > Coenobitidae > Coenobita > Coenobita brevimanus. The sequence continues at coordinate 39,884,823 of NC_137006.1, read as the reverse complement.
AAGAAGGGTGACCACTCCCAACCCTCCAACTATCGTCCAATTGCTTTAACGTCCTGTATTTCAAAAGTTTTCGAGTCAATTCTTAATAGAAAAATTTTAAGGCATCTTTCCTATCACAACCTTCTTTCCGATCGTCAGTATGGGTTCCGTCAGGGACGCTCCACTGGTGATCTTCTCACCTACCTTTCAGACTCCTGGTCATCCTCCTTTCGGGACTTTGGCGAAAGCTTTGCCATTGCACTTGACATCTCAAAGGCTTTCGATCGAGTCTGGCATAAATCTTTAATTTCCAAACTGCCCTCCTACGGTTTTTATCCTTCTATCTGTGCCTTCATCGCTAGCTTCCTTTCTGGTCGTTCTATAGCCGCTGTTGTAGACGGCCATCGTTCTTCTCCTAGATCTATCAACTGTGGTGTTCCTCAGGGCTCTGTCCTATCACTAACTCTTCCTTTTATTCATCAATGATCTTCTAAGCTTTACATCTAACCCAATCCACTCATACGCTGATGACTCCACCCTTCACCTTTCCATTCGGTTCCCGCAACGCCCATCTCAACAGTTACTTCAAGAAACAAGGGATGAGGCTATGGCACACCTAATGTCTGACTTGGCTCATATCTCTGACTGGGGTAAAAATAATATGGTTGTCTTTAATGCATCTAAGACTCAGTTCTTACACCTATTAACCCGACAGAATCTTCCACAGGTATACCCACTAATGTTTAATAATATTCAGCTTAATCCTGCATCATCCTTGAACATCATTGGGGTTTCATTTACTCGGGACTTATCTTGGAAAGATCATATTACATCTCTTGTAAAATCTGCTTCCAAGAGAGTGGGTGTGCTAAGCCGACTCCGCTCTTTCTTTACCCCTGCACAATTGTTGACTCTATACAGGGGTTTTATCCGCCCCTGTGTGGAGTACAACTCTCATGTGTGGGGAGGCTCCCCACATACAGCTCTTCTCAATAGGGTGGAGGCAAAGGCTTTTCGTCTCATTAACTCTCCTCCTCTTACTGACTCCCTTCAACCTCTGTCTCTTCGCCGCACTGTTGCATCTTTATCTCTTTTCTATCGCTACTTTAATGGTCACTGCTCCTCTGAACTGTCTGCTTGCATTCCTCCACCTCTACGACGGGCGCGTAGCACCCGTCTGGCAGCAAACTCTCATCCCTATTCTGTCCAACTCTCTAATGCAAGAGTTAACCGTTACTCCCAGTCTTTCATTTATGCAACAGGTCAGCTCTGGAACTGTCTCCCTCTGTCTGTATTTCCTCCTGCCTACGATCTCCAGTCTTTCAAACGTAGTGTGTCCAGGCATCTCAAAATGATCGGATCTTGAATTTGGCTCTCTATTGTATTTTGTTTTTCTCTTGGAGGGAACTGTTACTGCGGGCTCATGGCCTTTGGTTCCTTCTTCCTCACATAAAAAAAAAAATACACACACACACACAAACACACACACACACACACACACCTAAATGTCCGATCATTGTCCTAGTGCCAGAGCATTACAATGAAAGGAAGTCGGGGTGAAGGGTGAAAATGTCTTCGAGTGCATCAAGATGTGTGATGAAGTAGGTGCACAAAGAAGAAAACAAGAGTCCAGGGAGTCTGGAGGGGGCAATAACTGAACAGTTAACGATATGATGTGATAATGCTTCATCCATTGGACTGTGGCAGAGTTTGCATGGCCTGTTGGCGGTCGGTCGTCCGGTGATTTCCCCTGGGGAGTGATACCCCAGGCGAATACGGGCGACGGCCACATCACAGCGGCGGGTGTGGGTGGGGTGCTTGCCATAGGTGTGTCCCACGCCATGGTCCGTGTCATAGTGCTGGATGGTGACACTAGTGGGACGTTCAGCATCGATACGCAGGGCTAGGTCCCCATGGACTCCACCAGAAGGATTCTCCTGACAATTGTCGTAGACACAGGGAGGCAAATGGCAGCTAGGTGGAGGTTGCAGGCAGCTCGGGCTAGCCGAACTGCCTGGTGACTGGGTGAATTGCTTTTGTTTGTGCCCTAATAATGCATAACAGAAAATGCAATTCAATAACAGAGAACCCACCTTTCCTGGACTTTGGAAGGTAAACTGTTGCAATGCCGAGGAATTAGGTAATGATACAAAGGTAAGAGTGGGAACACACTCCATGAGGCGCTTAGCCATGTGCTTATCTCCGTAGCAGGCCTTTGAGCCTGTAGCGGGTTATTCACCCAATAACCTGGCATACAAGGCCACTGCAAACATCCAGGTCACCACACTTACAGTACCTCCCGTTAGGTATTGTCCGGGATAGTCATTTTACCTACAGAACCACAAAGGGTGGATGGACACCTTGTAATGGTGACAACACTCTGTAGAGGTCATTTGTAAGTTCTGATTACGACATTTCCCTTCACTCTCTTATCGCCTAAAAATTGGCCACAAAAATATTTGTACCTGCTGTAATATCAAGGCTCCATGAATGTAATGGGCGTGAGATTGGATTCAAACTGCCCACCATCCTTAACTCAAACACCCGCGAACCTGATGTCACTCTTCTTCCAGTATGACATCACGTTCCATTTACCCCTCAATTCCCTAAAATCCTTGTAAAAAAGAATTATTGACAATCGTAATCGATAACCCTTCTTCTCATGCTAACTTCATACTGGCAAATTAGCTAAGGAAAAAGTTGGTAAACGGAATATTCCCTCGTCTCATCCATGTAGCGGGTTGCCCTCGCCTTTGTTTATAACACGACACGGAATAGAGCTGGGCAGGATCCATCTCACATTCATACTTCCAATGGATCCGTAGGTTATTTTTCCCTCCTAAACACGACACAGTTAGGTGCTGGAGGAAGAAATGCCTATGGAAGGTGCTACTATGATCTCGGTAAAGAGACCCTAGGAGATGTTACGGTGGAGACACCATGTAATAACCAAACTGAAACTTAAAAAATTAATCACTGGTCTGGCCAGGATTTGATATCAGGCCCACATGCTTCATACGCGCTCACGTTACCACTGGGCCAAAGAGAGGATCCCCGCTTTGCCATTAAGCAACGCGGGCTTTTATACACCCCATTACATCAACTCTTTTCTCCACTTGGTGATTAATTTGGTCAGTTTCGAACACACATGGTAGCGTAGCGCATTGCAGGCCACCATGGGGACAAGGCAGCAGAATATACTAGGGACGGTGCGGACAACACAAGACAGCTCCCTCTCGGGATGTAAGGCTTTTATCAACAACATCATTGCCCTCAAGGCCCTCGCCTCACATTCCACACCGCTGTAATAAACTGAAACTTAACAAATTAATCACTAGTCTGGCCGGGATTTGAGCTCAGGGCCTTCACGCTTCATACGCGCACACGTTACCACTGAGCCAAAAAGAGGTACCCCGCTTTGTGTCTCAGCAACGCGGGCTTTTATACACCCCATTACAATCATGCCTTATAGTTACCTTGCCACACCTACCTCAGCCCTGCCTCACGCACCCCCCACTCACCCGTGTCTTGAGTATTCTTAGTATTATTCAGTAGTGGTGGTCCTAAGTAGGCAGAAGAAAGTGTGTACTTTATAAGATTATAACCTAGACTTTTATAAGATATAATTTAAAGTAATTAGGTGTTATATTACCCTTTTTTCTTATGCATGCAATAACGGGAGTTAAGGGTGAGGGTTGTGCTTTTCCTTGGTATTCTGGTGACAGTCGGCACGAAAGAGAAAACGACCCGTCGTCACACCCCACCCCCGTTACACTGGTAGGCAGCGGCGTGATTTTTCCTAGGAGTTAGGAATGAGTTGTATTCTAAACTATGAGTGTACTCCCGGACTAAACACGAACTCCTAACCGAAGAGTTTAGTTTCCACGTTACCATTTCTGTGTGTGTGTGTGTGTGTGTGTGTGTGTGTGTGTGTGTGTAATTCACCGGGTCAGTCAGGATCACGTGATGGTTGTGACCATCAGCTTTTTACCTTCCCGGAAGAGAGCTGAGAGCTCATATTGTTGGATCAAAGGGCAAAGCCTTGACCCTCACAAACGCACGCACCCATCCTCTTGCTCAAGGAGGACAGTGACCACCCGCTTCGTCATTGAAAATACTCGCATCCCGTGCAAGGCACAAAACCAGGTCTTTTTTTTTTTTTTATTTTTTTTTATTTTTTTATGTGTGTTCGACTTTGGGCATAGGCTTCACAGCCTGTTTCCAAGGCACAGTAGTCCTCCTATATACCATACACCTCTACATGTCACCACTTCGGCGCTAACACCCACCGTCCATATTGAATACATGCTATGGCTGTCTCATGCAGGACTGGTGTATTGCTATTAGCGGGGGTATTTTTTCATGTCGGCGGGTCTTCTGGTAGATCGGTAAAGTCTGTTTTTACGAAATTCAAATCCTTAAACTGTTCCCTGACCCAGCAGGAATTTGAACATGGGTCCGGCAGGACTGCCGGACTGCCACCTCTCTACCGATTGAGCCAGATGCTAAGCAATAGCGTTACCACTGAGCCAACAAGCGGTGTGTGTGTGTGTGTGTGTGTGTGTGTGTGTGTGTGTGTGTGTGTGTGTGTGTGTGTGTGTGTGTGTGTGTGTGTGTGTGTGTGTGTGTGTTTGCAAATTTCATTAGGAACGGTGCTTATTTTATTACTAACTGTATGCCCCCTAAAATATACAAGATGGAACATTCGTACAAAATTAAAGCAGATGACTGCCCTCCCAATGATGTCAATAAAATTAACACAACTCTGGAGAAACAGGAAGCAGGTGTGTTGCCTGATAGGTCTGACCAGCTTAGGAACAACGAGATTAACTCACCAGGGTTGTAGTGTTACAGCAGGACATGCTTCAACAATTAATAGTAGAACATAGAGCTAGAGGTAACCCCACACAACCAACTGGTAATGCCCCAAACCCAGTAAATCAGTCCCTTGGTATAAACAGTAATCAAGGTTGCTACCAGAACTTACAAAATCCACAAAAACCTCCATCTACCACGACTTTCACAGAAGCACCTAAGGTAACACCTAAATATTCCCGGACAGTTTGCTCAATCTTGAAGCCACGAGACACTGCCTTGCTAGAATTGGAAGAATTGCATAGATTACGAGCGGAGAGCCTCCTAACTCGTCTCTTTGAAAATGTTGAATGTCGTGCCGCTATGGATCATGAGAGAATTGCTGTAGCTAGAGCCAGGGTAGGCTCAGATATTGCTGCCTTATTACAGACCGACAAATCCAAGGGCAATCTTAATTCCTGGGCAGATCTGAAGAAAATTCTCACAAAACAGTTTTCTAGTCCATATGACGAGCAACAAGGATGGAAGAGCACTGAATCCGAGGTATACGGTATTTTGGAAGACCCGAGAAAATTCATGAACAGGCTGACCTGTATCATTTCCACCTTAGAAGTAAAATCCCCCACAGGTGATTGGCCGAGGAAGGATAAGCTAATAAAGCGCAAAATCCTTCAAGGCTTACCTAGGTATGTTCCGGATAAACTGACCTTCTTCATAGTCAGTGATGTGTCTTTAGATAGGTTCCTAAAAATAATCAACAAAGAACACCAGTTGGATCAGGCACGTCTAGCCAGTAGTAATGATAGTGTATATGAAGTGACGAAGTCAAACAGGCCTGAACCCAAGACTAAAACTCCAACCCAGCAACCGCAGTCACTACATTCTCAAACGCCACAGGTAGAAGAAGATTAGGGGCAGAAGTTACAAGCTTCCCTAAACCAACTATCATATCAAATGAAGACCATGGCTAGACTTCAGAGACCCCCATGGTGTACGTACTGTAAGACATGGACACATGATCAACGTAACTGTCCAGTAAAACCTCCACATGGATCCTATTTTGATTGTTTGAGGACGAATTGTCATAAGTGACAAAGTGACTGTCCGGGACGAGGCAATAAGACAAGGCAACTAGTTACTGAGAGGAAATCCCCTGCCATAACGCTGCTTGTGAATAACATGTCATGCCAAGCTCTGATAGACACAGCTAGTGAATTCACGTAATTAGTGAGACAGTCGCTGTTAAATGAAATGAGTTTACCAATATCTCAATGTAAAACTATACCACTTCTTTCAGGTATTACAGGAACATCACTCAAAATTCTGGGTACAATCTACCTTGACATTTTCATAGGGCCTTCCAAAGTTGTGAAGCATTTAGGAGTAGTGATTCCGAATGGATACCTGAGTACAGATTTGTTACTGGGTGTTGCTCTCCTTGGAAGAGCCCCAGTGTCCTGGGATAAGTCACAAGACCTTCCAGTGGGCTGACTTTACCTGCACAGTTCATTTTGTTCACACTAACAGTGGTATGCTGAGATTTGTTCGTGGAACCATGCCAAAGAAATGTAGCTGGGAATCCTCAAGAAGTAAGTACATCAGACTAGTAACCAGAATCGACCTTCCTCCATATCAAACCTGTGTGTTGCCTGTACGAGTAGCAGAGAACCCCCCATGACATTCTTGAGATTAACCCTGAGACTTAATATCTCCAGCAAGAGGCACCCACGTGTGTTAGAGTTAACGAGAAAAAGGAAGTCTATCTCCCCTTTCATAACCCGAGTAGGCCAAGAAAAGTCTAAAACCTGGTACCTTACTGGCCATTTATAACAAATTATCTAATAACCAAATTGAGGACACACCCTTCCAAGTCAGAAGTATCATAGTGAGCAATGCCATGCTTCCCAGTTGCGACACAGCTTCTGGTCCTAATTCCCGAGAAGAGAAATTGCAGGTCTTCATTAAAAAGTGCAAGTGAGATTACTTAAATCATAGACAGTTGACTAATATTCTCAAGCAGAACCATCAGGTGTTCACCCTCTGAGAAAATGAACTGGGAACCATGAAGGTCCCCCCTGCTCACATTGGTATTTCCGACCCTGCACCAACCAGAAGTCCTCTATATAGATGTCCCGAGAATGCGAAGGCAATATCACAAATGTTGGGAGATATGTAGACAAAAGACATAAGTGAGCCATCTACTGCCACTTGGCTGAGTTCAATAGTCCTAGTACCAAAGCCTGATGGGAGTAAGAGCATGTGTTTGGACTATCGACAAATTAACACCAAGTTACAAACCGACTTACAACCGTTCCCTAGGTTAGGTGAATTAGTAGAGCTGACAGCTGGAAACCATTTCTATGTAACCCTTGACATGAAGGATGCATATTACCAGATGGTGTTGGATGAAGAAAGTCGAGATGTTACCACTTTCAGTGATGGAATTTTGCTGCATCACTTCAAGAGACTCCATTTTGGGCTGAGTTGTAGTCTGGCAATATTTATCCGTCAGTTAGGATCAGTGTTAACCCCACTTATGAAGGAAGGCTGATAAAAGAATTATCTGGATGATATCATTTCATGGGCACCCACCTTTGATGAGCTCCTTAAGAGACTATCAACCCTGTTTAAACACCTTATTAAAAATGGACTCAAGCTGAATTTCTCTAAATGTCAGTTTGCCCACAAACAGTAAAGTTCTTTGGACACTAAGTATCAGAAGAGGGATGTAAGCCAGACCCTGAGAACGTTAAAGCGGTGGTTGCTATGAAGCCTCCTAAAAATGTTAAAGATGTGAGGCAATTCTTGGGTATGGTTGAATGTTATAGAAAGCATATCCCCCCCTTCGCTGAAATTGTTGTCCCATTAACTGAACTAAGAAACATGCTCAGTTTCATTGGTCCCCGTCATGTAAGGAAGCCTTTCAACACCTTAAACAAAAACTTATCAGTGCTACTGTATTAGTAAAAGCTAATGTTAATATTAAATTTATCTTGCACGCTGATTTTAGTAACATCCATGCGGAAGCCGATCTCATGCAAAGGAAGTTTGATGGGTCACATAAATCAGTGGGTTACTTTTCTAAGAAATTAAAGCCCGTGGAAGCGCGTTACTCCGTCCCTGCTACATGTGGGGTAGGCTTGTCATTTCAACATTAAGACTGATCACCAGCTACAAGTAGCTGTTTTGAAAAAGAAAACGAAGTCACCTAGAATGAACAGGTGGATGCTGGAAATGCGCGAGTGCTGGTTTGACATTGACTACAAGACGGGTAGGAAGAACGTGGGTTTAGACCAGTTAAGTAGACCAGTGAGAGTCCTAAGATGGAAACCAGACGAAAGATGGCTAGGGAAGGCTCAGGAAGAGATGAGAGAGGCTCAGTGTAAAGAGGCTAAGTGGAAGGATATGATAGATTACCAAGAAAGCGGTGCAGTCCCTAAACATTGCTATCCTGGCGCCACCCTATATCAGTTTGCTGTAGAACAATGAATTTTTATTGGCTAGTACCTAAGAAGGATGACAGCCTACATTAATTACCAGTAGTCCCACAGGAGTTAAAGAAGGCTCCATTGCGTTTAGTATATCAAGAGTCAGGACATTTAGTCCGGAAAAAGTCAACTGACAAGGCTGAAACATTGTTCTGCTGGCCAAACCTTAGAGAGGAGATGAGTACATATGTATCAGAATGTAAATGCTGCCAGCAATTTATGGATACCTCTGGGTTACAACAGAAGTGGCAAGAGTTGCTCCCTGTGCACAAGCCCCTTGACCGGATCAGTATTGATCTCACTAATATGTGTGCTGGAACCCAAGGATACCGTTATATGCTGACAGTTCTGGACCACTACAGTAGGTTTGCCAAATATTCCAAAATCAGGACTAAAACTACGGGTGAGGTGTGTCCTAACTTCTCAGAGTATTTCTGTGACTATGGAGTCCCAACCCTTCTTCTCATGGATAATGGAGGAGAGTTTACCTCGCAATAATTCACAGACCTTTGCTCCTCCTACAACATCAAAGTAGGTTATGCGACTCCATATCACCCCCGTGGGAGTAACTGTCAGAGAGAATGCACAGAACCATGCAAAGTGTGCTGGCAAACCTGTATAAAGGTCATCCCCTATTATGGCCCGATTTCTTGGGTGAATGTCAACGTCTGAACGGTGCTGTGCATACCTCAATTGGTGGACAACCCCATTATGCTCTTTTCTCAAGGCACGCCACTAGACATGTAGATGTCAACTTACCAGTGATAGAAAATGAGGAAAGTCAGGAGGCAGTGACTGTGGCTCGTGATTTGATACATCAAACTTCTGTGAAAATGGCTCGCACGTTCCTTGAAGTAGCCAGCTGGTAACGAAAGAACCAATTGATCGAGTGTGGAGACTTAGTATGGGTGAAAAATGAAAATCCTGAGCCAGGTACGAGCCATAAACTGAACGCGAGATGGGAGGGACCATATAAAATGGTAGAAGTGATACGTGATGGTGGTACTTATCACTTGAAAAACACGTTTGACGACACTCTAATGCAGACAGCAACTTAGAAAGTGAAGCCTTATATAGAAATGGAACAGTGGCTGATGGAGTCATCAGCCGTGGTGGAAGATGATGAGGATTGTCAGCTTGAGACCTTGCCGCCCAGAAACCGCAGACATGTCCGTAGATATAGTGAGGATTGTTAAATGTGCAATGTACCACTCTCTGGTCCCGTTCGTGAGCTTCATTCTCCCTGTCAAACTCCTGGCACTGGTGTTACTTTGCGATAAGACGTCCTGAGTCGGATGCAGTATAGGTGTTCTGTGTATGAGGATGTATCTGAACACATGAGAACATGCTTAGTAGCTCTAAGGAAACCCTGGGAAGACTATGTGTACGAAAATGTGTGGATGAAGAGAATGTGTTACATGTTAACCACTTTCCTCCTTGAGGCTTACCTACTGCAAAAAGTGTGTAGGACAACCTAGTCTGGACGTCCACAATAACGTCTGTGATAGGCATCTGGGGTCTCACAAGTGACTTAAGGTGGGTGGGAGATTTGTCTGTGTGGGACATAATTGGTGTCGGGTTGACATCAGTGTTCGTGGACCAGGAGGAGAGTGAGGTACTGGCATGTACTGGTGACAGTTTCTTTGGGTCGGCATTGTCTCTCGTTGTCACTCTATAGTTATAAGTAAGAATAGTTTCCCTGTGTCATATGTATTTGTAGGACAATTGATTGGAGTAAAAGTCTTTAAAAAGGGGGAAAAAGGCTGTATAATGGCGCCAGTAATCTGTAGTACGACGTTTCCCTTCACTCACTTGTCGCCTTAAACAGGCACAATTATATTTTTACTTACTTTCATACTAAGGCTCCATGAATGTAATGGGCGTGAGATTGGATTCAAACTGCCAGCCATCCTTAACTCAATTACCCGTGAACCTGACATCACTGTTCATCCCCTATGACATCACCTTCCGCTTTCCCCTCAATTCCCTAAAATCCTAGTAAAACTGAATTATTAGAAACAGGAGTGCGCGATAGCAATTGTATTCGATGACCCTTCCTTTCTTATTAAATCCATACTGCCAAATTAGCTCAGGAAAAAGTTGGTAAATGGAATTTTCCCTCGACTCATTCCTATAGCGGCTTACAGAACGTGGAGCAGAGCTGATCACGGTCTCCCTCACAAACCCATACTTCCCATGGATCTGTAGGTTATTTTACTCTTCTAAAGAGGTTAGTACTTATATTTCTCACAGACACATTAAACGGAGCCTGAAGCAGCCTTAGCATAAACTGACAAGTGATTAACAACAGAAATGAAGTGAAAGGCATGTTGGAAGAAGCCTTTGTTCACAGGGGCAGAGTTACAGTACAAAATCTTTCCTGTTTGCTAGCTTGTATCCCGTGATTACATTCCAACTGGTAAATAAATACAAGGTCGAGTGAGAGAACAGGTCTGATCATTTTGCCTCCTCGCTCATCTTCGTGACGTCACACTACGTTTCTCGGGGGTTCAGAGAAAACAGGTAAAGTGGATGGGTAACTGCGATAAATTATCACAATTTACTACTTCATGTTCTCGCCCTGGTCAGCACTGTAATATAACTATATTGGTGTTGCTCTTACTATTGTTACTGAATGCTCCCTAATTTATAGCTTCAGTACTGTAAACTTCATAAACAGAGTATATATGAACTTCGAATATCTGAATTCATCATTTGTACCAGTCTTATCGTTTCTATCATGATGGTGATGAAACATTTTTGCTGTTCTTTCCTTTGTGTTAATGCTTTTCATCATCATCTTCGTCATCACTAGTAACATACCTCTTATCATCGTCATCACTGTCACTACCATAGCTCCCCCAGCTTCTATAAATTTCTTCATCATACACACATATTCCGACAAATAAGGCTGCATAGGACACTAGACACAAAAAGCACCATCATCGTCATTACCATGATTACAGTTACCACTGTCACCATCATTATCACCATTATTATAATTACCATCAGGGTACAGCAGGGAAGAAAGGTTGCTGGTTCTTTGAAAGCAGTGATAAGAAACAGGGAAGTGCGCATGGAAGTGAAAAAGTTACTACATGACAGTATTGTGATACCAACTCTAACGTACGGAAGTGAAGCTTGGACGTTGTTGGAGGGACACAAGTCAAGAGTGAGAGCAATGGAAATGAGTTATTTAAGAGGAGCCTGTGGAGTCACATGGAGAGACAGGCTGACGAATGCGGATATAAAGGAGCGTTGTGGTGTTGATGTGGATGTGATAGGAAACATTATGAGGAACACACTGAGGTGGTTTGGCCATGTGGAGAGGATGGAGGGTGAAAGACTGACGAAGAGAGTGTATGTGAGTGAGGTGGAGGGGGGAAGAGGGAGGGGGAGGCCGAGGATGAGATTGAGGGATGGGGTGGAGAGGTATATGAGAGAGGGGTGTGTGAGTTGGGAGCAGGGCAGTGAAATGGCGGGGGACAGGGCGACTTGGAGGCTATTTGTTTGTGGCCACCCCAAACGAAATTGAGGCGTCTGGCAATAGATAGATAGATAGAGACCATCACCATCATCACCAATGCATGTTCTGCAGTATACCTGTCTTACCGTTATCATCACCACCACCACAACCATCATCATCATCATAATCATTACTTTGTCACTTCCATATAGTTATTGCAACATCTGTATCGGTCGTTTTCACACACACAGTTCAGGCACATAAGGGAGGGAATGGAGGGCACTACAAACACAGAGTGAACTTTTCAAAACCTTACTTAAAACATAAGAAAAACTTATAACTACAGTAGGCTGATTGGTTCATGCTAAGCGGCTCCTGCAAGACTGTGACTACACTAGTAACACACCACCATACCACATCAGATATACCACATCGCACACCACCATACCACATCAGATATACAACACCACACACCACCACACCAGATCAGATATACCACACCACACACCACCACACCACATCAGATATATCACACCACACTCCACCACACCACATCAGATATACCACACGACACACACCACCACACCACATCAGGTATACCACACCACACACGCCACCATACCACATCAGATGTATCACCACACACACCACCACACCACATCAGATATCCCACTCCACATACGCCACCACAGTATCACCATAATAGCATCATTTACCTTGTTTTCCCTGAACATGGAAGGGAAGAGAATCAAGGTACTCTTAAAATTTTACTTGGCTGTATTTTGATTTGACCCGAGAATTCAAAATTTCAAATGTGTCTAGACCACCTTATAAACTTTGTAAGGCCCCGTTTTTAAATTAATCTACACAAATACTGTAACTATATTTATTTTATTTTGGCAATCATTTCTTCAGTCAGTTATTGTAACTCTTATTGCTAATTATGACTGCACTCTGACAACAAGTCAGCTGCAAGGTTACGTTTCAGACTTGGTAAGTTGACTTGCTGACATCAATATTAATTCTATCACAAAGATAAATCCACATTTTTCTTCAATTCCTCATCCTTTGGAAAACGATTTAAATGTTGTTACATAGCCTATGATTTCAGCATCCTTTGTGTAATTTTAACGCACAGTATGCTGCATGTTTGATCACGAGCGTGTTCTGCCTCAGTCCCCCCCTTCTACCGTTATAGTAGAGTAAGTCGTCCTTTCTGTTGTTCAGAGCAGGATTTTCAGCTCTTTGTCCCCTATGGCTTCATTTGCGCGTCCTTCTTACAAGTTGTATCAAGCTCTGCCGGCCCCTATATAATGAGCTCAGTCTCTACATTAATTGCCACTTAGATCTGCTCCTCATTTTATTCACATCTCTGTCCTCCCCTGTACAGTTATTATTGAGTGCTCAGGAAGTCTCCAACCATCTAGCAGCTGTGTAATTTGAGTATAAGTGTTGTTGCATTTTGTTCTTGTACTGTATAGCATAAGTTTAATTTGTAGGCCTAGTGAAGTTTTTGTAATTCATGTGGGGTTCTTGTTGACAGCCATCATTAATAATAGTTTGTATCTGTAATAATTTATCTTGCATTAACTGAGCATTACCCAGTGTATTTTCATTTTATCAGGGCTGACTTAGGTAAATTTACTCTTGCTAATTTCGTGTTAATAGAGGCTATTCTAGTTAACCATATATTTAACCTGTGTTTTTTGCCATTACATTATCCTTATGAGTCCTGAATGTTTTATTGTTAGTTTGAGCATTAAACTTTAACTTGTAATTTTACCTAACTCTTTGTTTTGAACCTGGAACTTTACGGGACTGTAGTGATTTTTAGCATTCTCACTTAAAGTGTACATTATCTTTCTCTGTTCCGTAACATAAATTTGGCGATCTCTTATCAGGATATTCAGGATATTATCATAAGGATATTGTTTGATATTTTGTGATTGTTACTTATTCATGATGTCTACTATTACTACACTTGATGAAGCCAAAGATTTTTTGTCAAATGTGCAAACAGTGTGTGATGTAGAAAACAGAACAAAGAATGAACTTAAGCTTGTTGCTCAACAATTGGGAATTGCTGTTCGCTCTCATCATTCTAAAGATCAAATTGTTGACATGATTAATGAAAGCTTGTTTAATGTAACTCCTCCAAATGAGCAAACGCAGATTGAATTAGCTAAGTTACAGCTAGCCCTGCAGGAGGCTCAGGCTAAGGAGGCGGAGTCTCGTGCTAAGGAGGCTGAATTTCAAGCAAATGCTAAGGAGGCTGAATCTCAGGCTCGGATTCAGGAGGCACAGATACAGGCTCAGGCACAAATTGAACTTGCTAGGATTCAGGCAGACCATGAGTATCGCATGAAACAAGGTGGAACTGGATCATCTAGCTCTTATGATTTTGATGTGGCTAAAAATGTTAAACTTGTTCCTCCTTTTAGTAAATCTGATTTAACAAAGTATTTTCAGTTGTTTGAGAGGGTAGCTACAGGTTTTAATTGGCCCAAAAAGTATTGGCCAGTACTCCTTCAAACTGTTCTAACCGGTAAAGCTCAAGTAACTTATGCATCTTTGCCTCAGGATCAATGTGATAATTATGATGTAGTTAAGAGCTTTATTCTCAAGGCCTATGAACTTGTTCCTGAAGCCTATAGAGTAAAATTTAGGACAACTTATAAGCAAGATAAGCAATCCCATGTTGAGTATGCAAAAATCAAAGAAGATCTGTTAGAGAAGTGGTTAAATTCTAAGAATGTGGATTCTGATTTTGGTAAATTTAAGCAGATGATTTTGCTGGAGGACTTCAAGAGGTGTATTAGTAAAGATGTAAGTCTATATCTTGGTGAGAAAAGAACAGATAATTTGTCTGATGCTGCAGTTTTAGCTGATGAATATGTTCTCACTCACAAGAGATATTCTAAAGAAAAAGGGAAAGCTGAGAGTAAGTACGTTGCCTCTACTCAGAGTACATGTAACAGGAAAGAGAATAAAGATGATGTTTCTCAGGAAGTAAATACCAACTTCACCTCTAGATTTCAGAAAAGTAAATGTACTTATTGTAGTAAGCTTGGTCATACTACGGAGAAATGTTTCAGGAGACAGCGTGATGTGAACAAAAAGGAGTCTTTAAATATTCAGTCAATTGGTCTAGTGTCCACTCTTGAGAGTTCCCAGAATTCTTTAACTGAGTTAACTGAACCTGCTTTGAGGGGTAATTTAAATTCTCATGATGGAGCTCCTCATTTGAGCAGTAACGTGGGTGACACTCTCAAGAGTTCATGTGCTAATTTCCTGTCTGATGGTTTTGTCAGTCCTCTGGACAGTAATAACAGGAAATCAGTTAAAATATATCGTGACACAGGTGCTTGCCAATCCCTTATGCTGACCAGTGTTCTAGGCTCAAATGTTGATTCCTCTGATGAAACTGTAATCTTACAAGGTGTAGGGAATAATTACTTCTCTGTCCCTCTGTGCAGAGTGAATTTAGAGTCTGGTTTTGTTAATGGTTCCGTTATGGTTGGGTTGGTTGAGACACTCCCAATGTCAGGTGTAACTTTCTTACTTGGAAATGATATTGGTGGAAGTCAAGTGTGTCCAGCTCCTCAGTTGTCTAGTGAGCCAGTGGCTGCGTCCCAGGATTGTGATGTCCCTGATGTGTTCCCTGCATGTGCTGTCACTAGGGCTAAGTCTAAAGTTACTGGTGATTTAGAGGATAATGATGATGATGATGTTATCCTAGCTGACACTTTTCTTGCTAAATTGGACCGCTCACCAGATGAGGCAGTACCCCGTAGTGTTGATAATTTGTCTCGTCAAGAGTTGGTTGAGTTGCAGGTTGCTGACCCTGAGTTGAAAGGTCTAGCTAACTCTGCTTACAGTGAAGAAGAGTCAGCCGGTGCTTCTACTTGTTATTATGTAAAGTCAGGAGTACTTATGAGGAAGTGGAGACCCCCAACAGCATCAGCCTACTGTGAATGGGAGGTTGTACATCAAGTTGTCATCCCTCGTGTTTGTAGGCAGGATATCATTAGAGTGGCTCATGATTCCAGTTTGGCAGGACACCTTGGAGTTAGGAAGACTGTGGCACGCATTTTGAAACACTTCTACTGGCCAGGTATCTTCAGGGATGTTTCCTGGTATTGTAAGTCTTGTCACACCTGTCAAGTTGTGGGGAAGTGTAATCAGACCGAAAAGGTTGCAACTCTAGTTCCCATTCCTCCTTTTGAGGCGCCTTTCACCCGTGTGTTGGTGGATATTGTGGGCCCTCTTCCTAAGACTTCTTCAGGATTTTCTTATGTGTTGACCCTGATTGATATGGCTACTCGTTATCCTGAAGCCATTCCACTTAGAAATATCTCAGCAAAGAACGTGGTTAAGGAAATGCTAGGGTTCTTCACAAAGTTTGGTCTGCCCAAGGAGGTACAGTCAGACCGGGGAAGTAATTTCATGTCAAATGTTTTCAAGCAATCTCTGAAAGAGTTGGGCATCACCCAGATCACGTCTTCAGCTTACCATCCCCAGACCCAAGGAGCGTTGGAGAGATATCATCAAACACTCAAATCGATGCTCAAGAAATACTGTTTGGAACATCAGAAAGACTGGGATAAAGGTCTTCCATTCGTTGTGTTTGCCGCAAGAGAATCTCCAAATGAATCACTGGGCTTCTCACCTTTTGAACTACCGTTTGGCCATGAAGTAAGAGGACTCCTTAAGTTACTCAAGGAATGCTGGCTGTCGGAGGAAGATGACGTCAACCTGCTGGAGTATGTGATGAAGTTCAAAGAACGGCTGTCCACTGCTTTACAGCTGGCGAGAGAGAATTTAGGAGCTGCTCAGGAGAAGATGAAGACTTGGTATAATAAGAAGTCCAGGTTACGCCACTTTCAGCCAGGAGATCAGGTTTTGATTCTGCTACCAGTTCATGAGCAACCTCTTCAAGCCAAGTTTAGTGGTCCTTATTTCGTGGAGAAGAAACTCAGTGATGTCAACTATGTCATCGCCACACCAGATCGTAGAAAGAACAAGCAACTATGTCACATCAACATGCTAAAGTTATATCACAGGCGGGACGAAAATAATCCAGTCTGCACTGTAGCTGTTCCACCCGAGTCTGCAAGTGAAGCTCTCCCATGCAGCATGAGCCTGAGTGATAGTTTGAGGAAGAATCCTGATATCATGAATGATCTCCAGACTAAGCTTTCTCATCTACCTCCCGAGGAAAGGCAGGAGTTTTCGGCATTACTGCAGGAGTACCCGCAAGTGTTCCGTGCCACTCCAGGAAGAACCACTGTGTTGATGCATGATGTCGATGTTGGAGACGCAAAGCCAATTAAATTGCCTCCTTACCGTGTCAACCCAGTGAAAGTTCCTCTCATCCAGAAGGGACTTGGCTACCTGTTGGACCACAAGATGATTGAGCCCTGTCAGAGCGAGTGGAGTTCTCCTGTCACTCTGGTCCCTAAGCCTGGTGGGTCACAGCGGCTTTGCATCGACTACAGACGTGTTAATCAGATAACCAAAACAGACACTTACCCTCTCCCTCGTGTGGAAGATTGCATAGACAAGATCGGAAAGGCTAGGTACATAAGTAAGTTTGATTTGTTAAAGGGATACTGGCAAGTACCTATGACTGAATGTGCTAGGGAGATCTTATGTTTTGTAACACTAGGAAAGACTTTTGCATGTTCCGTAATGCCATATGGTATGAAGAATGCACCAGCCACATTTCAGAAGCTCATGAATGTTGTAACAGAGGGTTTGGCAGGGTGTGTTGTTTATATTGATGATGTATTAATCTTCAGTGACAACTGGAAAGATCACCTATACCATGTCAGTAAATTTCTTGAGCGTTTGGTTCATGCTAATCTTGTAGCTAATTTATCAAAGTGTGAGGTTGGTCAAGCTAAAGTTCAGTACCTTGGGTACGTAATTGGTGATGGACATGTTGCACCACCAGGAGCTAAGGTTCAGGTTATAAGTGATCTTCCCAGACCTAAAAGTAGGAAGGAGCTACAAAGATTTTTGGGAATGGTGGGTTATTACAGGAGATTTGTTCTTAACTTTTCTATTCTTGTATCACCACTTACAGACCTACTGAAAAAGGGAGTTAAATTTGTCTGGACCGATAACTGTGAATCCTCTTTCAACAAACTTAAAGCTATTCTATTAAGTCAGCCAGTGCTCGCTACTCCAAATTTTGCTAAGCCTTTTAAGATGGCTGTTGATGCAAGTGATACAGGAGCTGGGGCTGTTTTGCTGCAAGAGGATGATCAGGGTATTGAACACCCTGTATCTTATTACAGTAAGAAGTTCACTCCACCTCAAAAGAACTACTCAACTATTGAGAAAGAGCTTTTGGCCTTGATTTTGGGTTTACAGCATTTTTCATTTTATTTGTGTTCTGGTTTTGACCCCATAGTCATTTATACCGATCATAACCCACTGAAATTCCTTAGTAAGTTTAAAGATAAAAATCAGAGATTGACAAGATGGAATCTACTTCTTCAGGAGTATTCATTAGACATACAACATGTCAAGGGGAAAGAAAATGTTATTGCAGATTGCTTATCTAGACTTTAGACAGATTGTTTTAGATTAATAAGAAATTTCCTTTGTAAATTTCTTTTTCTTTGTCGGGAGGTGTTACATAGCCTATGATTTCATCATCCTTTGTGTAATTTTAACGCACAGTATGCTGCATGTTTGATCACGAGCGTGTTCTGCCTCAGTCCCCCCCTTCTACCGTTATAGTAGAGTAAGTCGTCCTTTCTGTTGTTCAGAGCAGGATTTTCAGCTCTTTGTCCCCTATGGCTTCATTTGCGCGTCCTTCTTACAAGTTGTATCAAGCTTTGCCGGCCCCTATATAATGAGCTCAGTCTCTACATTAATTGCCACTTAGATCTGCTCCTCATTTTGTTCACATCTCTGTCCTCCCCTATACAGTTATTATTGAGTGCTAAGGAAGTCTCCAACCATCTAGCAGCTGTGTAATTTGAGTATAAGTGTTGTTGCATTTTGTTCTTGTACTGTATAGCATAAGTTTAATTTGTAGGCCTAGTGAAGATTTTGTAATTCATGTGGGGTTCTTGTTGTCAGCCATCATTAATAATAGTTTGTATCTGTAATAATTTATCTTGCATTAACTGAGCATTACCCAGTGTATTTTCATTTTATCAGGGCTGACTTAGGTAAATTTACTCTTGCTAATTTCGCTTTAATTGAGGCTATTGCAGTTAACCATATATTTAACCTGTGTTTTTTGCCATTACATTATCCTTATGAGTCCTGAATGTTTTATTGTTAGTTTGAGCATTAAACTTTAACTTGCAATTTTACCTAACTCTTTGTTTTGAACCTGGAACTTTACGGGACTGTAGTGATTTTTAGTATTCTCACTTAAAGTGTACATTATCTTTCTCTGTTCCGTAACAATGTGTACGTCCATCTTCCTTATTTTTACGTTGCGAGGATGTGCACCCGTAAACTGCACAGGACACCATTAGCCTAGCTTCGAGTGAAAAGTCAGGAGGAGCTGAGGATCTTCACCCAAGCGGAGTCTAAATCCAACTAATCGCCTTAACCCTACTGGAGTGACGGGGTCAGGTGCCGCGTGACGTCATGCTCGGAGTGGTCCCATTTTTAGCCAGAAATGATCAGACCTTGTATCTCACTCTACCTTGAATAAATAGAGGTTAAAATCTACGTTTTCAAGGTCAAGTGGGAAGACGCTTGAAGTTTAAGGGGAAACTTACCTATTCTGAGTATAACTAGCTAATAAAAACTTCATTACCTACTATTTTTTTTTTTTCAAACACCATAATACGTACCCTTTGTTAATGGTGTAATTTGTACTTATTCATTACTGTGAACTTAAGATCACATATAGTATTTTTCTAGCATGAATCAAATATAATCCAGGGCGCAGATGCTGGGAGAAGAAATGCCTAGGTAAGGTGATACTATGATCTCGATAGAGAGACCCTAGGAGATGTTACGGTGGAGACACCATGCCTTATAGTTACCTCGCCACACCTACTGTGCCTCTGAGTCCTACCTCATGCACCCCACTCACCCGTGTTTTGAGTATTCTCACTATTTTTCAGTAGTTATGGTCCTAAGTAGGCAGGAGAATGTGTGTATTTTATAAGATTATGATCTAGACTTTAATAAGATATAATTGAAGGTAATTAGCTGTTATATTACCCTTTTTCTCATGCATGCAATAACGGCAGGTAAGGGGACGGGTTGTGCTTTAACTTGGTATAATGGTGGAAGTCGGCATGAAAGGGAAAACGACCCGTTAACAGACCCCCGTTGCACTGTACACTTATGCAGAGCAGTTGTATTGGCTTATTCTGCCACTGAGGTACATGAATTTACCTGCATAAGTATGAAAATCTGGGCTAAGCCAAGGCGAAAAAATTACAGCTGAGAGACAAAGAAAATGGTGACAGTATTCCTGGCCTCTTCAGAAGCATTCAGCAAAAATGTATCCTTCTACACAAACTCCTCTGCCAAGGAATTACCGGTAAATTAGGAGTGTTCACCCATAAAGTCAAAGACCCGGGCAGTACCAGCACATGCAGCTATGTTACACCCAGGCCTAGTCATTATGATGTACCACAGTGATTGGTGCCAGACGCCCTATTGTTTTTAGTGTTAATGGGGGACACTGACAATGAAGTGTCGCAGTCCACACTGTCATTCTTTGCTGACGACACAAACTTGTGCAGAGGGATGGAAACCAAAGAGGATTTTGCCCAGTTGTATGAGGACCGCAACAGCATTTACAACTTTGCAAAAATACATAATTATGGTATTCAGTGTCGATGAATTTGAACTCCTAAGATGTGGAGTTCGATATTGAAGAAAATACTACACTATCTACAAGTGACGGCCAGGAAATAAAGGCAAGCACTCTAGCCATTCATTCAGTGATGACGGTACTTTCAAACGCCACGCCGAAGAAAGGCTCAGTAGGACCAAGAAAGCCTTGGGATGAATACGACGAATATTCAAAATCCCGAGAGACAGAATGCCTGATAACTTTTTGAAGGGCTCTTATCCAGCCTATGTTGAACTGTTGCAGTCAACTGTGGTCCTTTCACAGAATATCACACATACAGCCCTTGAAGATAGTCCAGCATGCCTTCACCAGACAGATTCGGTGTATGAAGAACCTAATGTACTGGTAGAGACTGAAAAGGATGGACCTCTACTCCTAATAAAAAGAGTAGGGAGAGATATGTTACCATTTACGCATGGAGGGCGCTAGAAAAACTGGAACAATATTCATCAAGCACAAATGACACAGTGGCCATTTCACACCAAAGAACTGGTTGGAGGTGCAGCAGAACACTATCCATGCAGTCACTTGCCATGGATAAAACCCTAGCGACTGGAATGCCATTCTGGTCATAAGATATTGAACTCTCTACCAAGAAGCATTAGGACCTCACTAACTGATCTGTAGATTCATTCAAATCCCGCTTGGACACTTTCTTGAAGACAATTCCAGATGAGTCATCAGTCCTTGGATTCACGGCACTCGGGACTGCTGTCTATAAAAAACACTGCCAGACCGACTGGACCTGCGCTGCAAGAACAATGGTTTTGAATGCAGAGGTAGATCACCACGACTTTGGGAGAGCAGCCTTAAAGCGTTACCACGTAGGCTATGTATCCGGATGTTGGCAGCTAAGTGACGTCAGCATTTCAGACCTCACAAGCCGTTTATATTTTTTTTGTATCCAACCAACCATTTATAATCTATTACTTTATGTTTTGTAATGATTTGACCTCAGAAGAAAATGGGTTTTCACTGGACAGGCCCTTAATCTTCCCTATCCAGTTTTATTATCCATGACTTAGCTTACCTAAATCTCAGCTATGAATCCTAACCTCTTTACTCTGCCTTCACCTCCAGGTATCTGACTCAAATGGTTGGGCGTGGCGAGAGAAGACATTAGCTAGTTTCCTTATTCTCCTTTACTGCTTCAAAATACATAATTTACCTTGATCTTCAAATATCTTATTCGGATGATAAGGTGTGGGGAGAGGAGACAGTAGTCAAAATTCCGCAAATCCCGAGGCTACTCATTCACTAGGGGACTGTCCAGTGACCAGAGCCTCAAGCCACTCAAAGTAACAGACTTCCAAAGAGTGTATTTTACATCTTGGGATGAGTACGACTGTGACTGCATTGGGACTTTGAAAGCTGGATTGTGTTTTTGGATATCACAGTGCCATGAATTGTACGAAGGGAAAAGGGGATGAACTGGATGGGTGTGATACTCGGGTTAGTGCTGGGATTCTTTATTAATTTTACTTTAGCGTGTAGCCAGAAACGTTAGCGAAAACAAAGACATCAGGCTGTATACTGTTTATCTTACTTGCCCAATTTTGTCCACTTGACACAATGGATCAGCCACACAGGGAAAAGTGGTTTATTTTAAGATGAAACAGTTTCGGTCTGACTGGGGTATATAATTTTTACAAACATCGATTGTGTTCTACTGGTGTGTAAGTTATTAATCTCTTCCATATGGTGACGTCTTTATTATATTCTTGCTAGCTCTGTGCGATTTGATTAATTTTGAAAAGGTTTTTGAGCAGAAGGTGTTAGATAGGCTCATAAACCCCTTGAACTGAAAAGCCGAATTTACAACTAGCCACACTGACCAGTAGACTATTACTATATAATGTTTTGCAGCTCGGGAGACATTGAACTGAGATGAAGTGAAAATGAAAATCGGCCAGAACAGTGAACCATATTGGATGATATTATTCAGCACGGAGATGTCTTACCAAATTAAATCTATCTATCTATCTATAGCCCGACGCCCTAATCCCGCAAAGGGTGGCCGCAGACAAAACGCCTCCAAGTCACTCTGTCACCCACCATTTATCTCCCCTCCCCCCAACTCACCCCCCCCTCCCTCATATACCTCTCAACTCCATCCCTCCACCTCATCCTCGGTCTACCCCTCCCTCTCCCTCCCTCCACGTCACCTACATACACCCTCTTAGTCAGTCTTTCATTCTCCATTCTCTCCACATATCCAAACCACCTCAGTGTATTTCTCCTAATCTTTTCAACCACATCCACATCCACCCCACAACGTTCCTTCACTTCTTCATTCGTCAACCTGTCCCTCCACGTCACTCCATATGCTCCGGGTCGGAGGCGCTTTATTTGCTTTTTTAGTTAGTTCTTTTTACGGGGTGGTGCACTAACCCACCACCAACCCTTTTAGTCGCCTCCTACGACAAGCAGGGATACTGGGGGAGTATTCTTGAAACCCCCCTACCCCCAGGGGGGTATATATTTATTCAGTTTTTCTTGACAAAGCTGCCCCTGAGAACATATAACCCCATCAGTCAGAGGATGTCCTTTTCACTGCCTTCTTGCTACCACCTGACGATTGTATTTAGCTTATATTAAACTGTGAAGGAAGGTCAAGGGAGACTTGTTTAACCCCTCACAGCGGCAGGTTTCCCAAGTGTTAAATACAATAATGTGATGACAGAAAGAACTAAAAAATCATCACATTATCGTGTTTGCCGGCAGCGTTCCAAGGTCAGATTGAAACATAAGAGTCCATGCATCGTTGGCGAGTTACAATGTACAATGTCAGTGAGGATGAATGATACTGTTATTGGTGTTGTTGTTGGTGTTGGTGTTGTTATTATTGTAACACCAGGCTCATCTGACCGCGAACACGGCGGACTGCAGGCTGAAACTGGCCTTCTTCTGCAGCTCACCATCCTTCTTCCAGGGATAGGGAGCGAGTTAAGGGACGTTTTCTTTATCGGGGAACGGAGTGCCTGCCCAGTTGATGGCAGAACTTGGAAGAACGAAATTAATGAAAAAATACGTGTAATATTTACTGCAGCCTTCTCAGTAGTATTTTGTATATCTGCATCCTTCTAATACCAACACTGATCTTATACTCTTTATGCATACTAGAAAACTCCCACTGATGACGTAAGGCATCACTAGAGAACACATTAATTTGGAAAATGAAATCCTTTGATGATAATAAACCACAATGTATCTTTGAGCTGGAACTGTTCAAACTGCAGCAGCAGTCTTCACACTTTCTTCCTCTTTTAACGTATGAAGCAGCCATGTTTAGAGAGAGGTGGACAGTAATAGATGAAACACACACACACACACACACACACACACTGACAACAAGATGCCACGTGTTTTTACACCCATACTAATTGTTAATGCCGAAAGCATGTCCACTGGAGGTCCAGGCCGAACTCAGTAAAAGAAAAAAGAAAAATCCGCTAATAGTTGTCGCACTTAGACACAGGGTGACATTACCTCTGATGGTACTTCCTAGGTTATAGTCAGCTTGATCGTATCTGACAGAGATTTGCGTTCTTTCTAACAAATTAACTGTTACTTACTAACAAAATCAGATGATACTTCATTAACACATTATTTCCTTACCATTTCCTCATAGCCAGCAACATATTTTACTACTCCTCTCCCATAAAAGCTCAGCATTCAATGTGGAGAGGCACCAGTTATTGTCAGACGAAAATAAACTATCTATAGCCATCTCTGCCTTCCACTTCCTCTGCAAGGGAAGCAAGGCAAAGCTGTGAGCCACTCATAAAAGTGCTTGCTACGTAGCCGCGCTGGAATCGCAGCCGTGATGTATAATGTACCTTAGCGATAATTACCGTGCAACAGATATTAAAAAACAATAATTTACATCATAAGCTGGTACCATTGTTTTAATACGAGGTACGGCTTGTAGCTGCTATTTGTTCTTTTTTAATGAGTTTCGTTGAAACAG